>NW_017679555.1:0-5928 GCF_001879085.1 Nicotiana attenuata
TTATGCTGGCATCTACTAGGGTGTGGGACCCTATGTTCGAAAGTCATCAGGTTATGCTGGCATCGACTAGGGTGTGGGATCAAATGCTGGAAAGTCGTCAGATTATGTTGGCATCAACTACGGAGTGACACTCTATGCGGGAAAGTTATCAGGTTATGCTGGCATCAACTAGGGAGTGCGACTCTATGCTGGAAACTCATCGAGTTATGCTGGCATCAACTAGGGAGAGGGACCCTACGCTGGAAAGTCATCAGTTTATGCTGGCATCAAGTAGGGAGTGGGACCCTATGCTGGAAAGTTATAAGGTTATGCTGGCATCAACTAGAAAATGGGATCCGATGTTATAAAGTCATCAGTTTATGTTGGCTTTAAGTAGGGAGTGGGACTCTATGTTAGAAAATTATTAGGTTATGCTTGCATCAACTAGGGAGTGCGACCCTATGTTGGAAAGTCATCGAGTTATGCTGGCATCAACTAGGGAGTGGGACTCTATGCTGGAAAGTCATCAGGTTATGCTGGCATCAACTAGGGAGTGCGACTCTATGCTGGAAAATCATCGAGTTATGCTGGCATCAACTAGGGAGTGGGACCCTATGTTGGAAAGTCATCAGGTTATGCTGGCATCAACTAGGGAGTGGGACCCTATGTTGGAAAGTCATCAGGTTATGCTGGCATCAACTAGGGAGTGGGACCCTATGTTGGAAAGTCATCAGGTTATGCTGGCATCAACTAGGGAGTGGGACCCTATGTTGGAAAGTCATCAGGTTATGCTGGCATCAACTAGGGAGTGGGACCCTATGTTGGAAAGTCATCAGGTTATGCTGGCATCAACTAGGGAGTGGGACCCTATGTTGGAAAGTCATCAGGTTATGCTGGCATCAACTAGGGAGTGGGACCCTATGTTGGAAAGTCATCAGGTTATGCTGGCATCAACTAGGGAGTGGGACCCTATGTTGGAAAGTCATCAGGTTATGCTGGCATCAACTAGGGAGTGGGACCCTATGTTGGAAAGTCATCAGGTTATGCTGGCATCAACTAGGGAGTGGGACCCTATGTTGGAAAGTCATCAGGTTATGCTGGCATCAACTAGGGAGTGGGACCCTATGTTGGAAAGTCATCAGGTTATGCTGGCATCAACTAGGGAGTGGGACCCTATGTTGGAAAGTCATCAGGTTATGCTGGCATCAACTAGGGAGTGGGACCCTATGTTGGAAAGTCATCAGGTTATGCTGGCATCAACTAGGGAGTGGGACCCTATGTTGGAAAGTCATCAGGTTATGCTGGCATCAACTAGGGAGTGGGACCCTATGTTGGAAAGTCATCAGGTTATGCTGGCATCAACTAGGGAGTGGGACCCTATGTTGGAAAGTCATCAGGTTATGCTGGCATCAACTAGGGAGTGGGACCCTATGTTGGAAAGTCATCAGGTTATGCTGGCATCAACTAGGGAGTGGGACCCTATGTTGGAAAGTCATCAGGTTATGCTGGCATCAACTAGGGAGTGGGACCCTATGTTGGAAAGTCATCAGGTTATGCTGGCATCAACTAGGGAGTGGGACCCTATGTTGGAAAGTCATCAGGTTATGCTGGCATCAACTAGGGAGTGGGACCCTATGTTGGAAAGTCATCAGGTTATGCTGGCATCAACTAGGGAGTGGGACCCTATGTTGGAAAGTCATCAGGTTATGCTGGCATCAACTAGGGAGTGGGACCCTATGTTGGAAAGTCATCAGGTTATGCTGGCATCAACTAGGGAGTGGGACCCTATGTTGGAAAGTCATCAGGTTATGCTGGCATCAACTAGGGAGTGGGACCCTATGTTGGAAAGTCATCAGGTTATGCTGGCATCAACTAGGGAGTGGGACCCTATGTTGGAAAGTCATCAGGTTATGCTGGCATCAACTAGGGAGTGGGACCCTATGTTGGAAAGTCATCAGGTTATGCTGGCATCAACTAGGGAGTGGGACCCTATGTTGGAAAGTCATCAGGTTATGCTGGCATCAACTAGGGAGTGGGACCCTATGTTGGAAAGTCATCAGGTTATGCTGGCATCAACTAGGGAGTGGGACCCTATGTTGGAAAGTCATCAGGTTATGCTGGCATCAACTAGGGAGTGGGACCCTATGTTGGAAAGTCATCAGGTTATGCTGGCATCAACTAGGGAGTGGGACCCTATGTTGGAAAGTCATCAGGTTATGCTGGCATCAACTAGGGAGTGGGACCCTATGTTGGAAAGTCATCAGGTTATGCTGGCATCAACTAGGGAGTGGGACCCTATGTTGGAAAGTCATCAGGTTATGCTGGCATCAACTAGGGAGTGGGACCCTATGTTGGAAAGTCATCAGGTTATGCTGGCATCAACTAGGGAGTGGGACCCTATGTTGGAAAGTCATCAGGTTATGCTGGCATCAACTAGGGAGTGGGACCCTATGTTGGAAAGTCATCAGGTTATGCTGGCATCAACTAGGGAGTGGGACCCTATGTTGGAAAGTCATCAGGTTATGCTGGCATCAACTAGGGAGTGGGACCCTATGTTGGAAAGTCATCAGGTTATGCTGGCATCAACTAGGGAGTGGGACCCTATGTTGGAAAGTCATCAGGTTATGCTGGCATCAACTAGGGAGTGGGACCCTATGTTGGAAAGTCATCAGGTTATGCTGGCATCAACTAGGGAGTGGGACCCTATGTTGGAAAGTCATCAGGTTATGCTGGCATCAACTAGGGAGTGGGACCCTATGTTGGAAAGTCATCAGGTTATGCTGGCATCAACTAGGGAGTGGGACCCTATGTTGGAAAGTCATCAGGTTATGCTGGCATCAACTAGGGAGTGGGACCCTATGTTGGAAAGTCATCAGGTTATGCTGGCATCAACTAGGGAGTGGGACCCTATGTTGAAAAGTCATCAGGTTATGCTTGCATCAACTAGGGAGTGGGACCCTATGTTGAAAAGTCATCAGGTAATGCTTGCATACACTAGGGAGTGCGACCCTATGTTGGAAAGTCATTAGATTATGCTTGCATCAACTAGGGAGTGCGATCCTACGTTGAAAAGTCATCGAGTTATGCTGGCATCAACTGGGGAGTGGGACCCTATGTTCGAAAGTCAAAAGGTTATGCTGGCATCTACTAGGGTGTGGGACCCTATGTTCGGAAGTCATCAGGTTATGCTGGCATCGACTAGGGTGTGGGATCCAATGCTGGAAAGTCGTCAGATTATGTTGGCATCAACTACGGAGTGAGACTCTATGCTGGAAAGTCATCAGGTTATGCTGGCATCAACTAGGGAGTGCGACTCTATGCTGGAAACTCATCGAGTTATGCTGGCATCAACTAGGGAGAGGGACCCTATGCTGGAAAGTCATCAGGTTATGCTGGCATCAAGTAGGGAGTGGGACCCTATGCTGGAAAGTTATAAGGTTATGCTGGCATCAACTAGAAAATGGGATCCAATGTTATAAAGTCATCAGTTTATGTTGGCTTTAAGTAGGGAGTGGGACTCTATGTTGGAAAATTATTAGGTTATGCTTGCATCAACTAGGGAGTGCGACCCTATGTTGGAAAGTCATCGAGTTATGCTGGCATCAACTAGGGAGTGGGACTCTATGCTGGAAAGTCATCAGGTTATGCTGGCATCAACTAGGGAGTGGGACCCTATGTTGGAAAGTCATCAGGTTATGCTGGCATCAACTAGGGAGTGGGACCCTATGTTGGAAAGTCATCAGGTTATGCTGGCATCAACTAGGGAGTGGGACCCTATGTTGGAAAGTCATCAGGTTATGCTGGCATCAACTAGGGAGTGGGACCCTATGTTGGAAAGTCATCAGGTTATGCTGGCATCAACTAGGGAGTGGGACCCTATGTTGGAAAGTCATCAGGTTATGCTTGCATCAACTAGGGAGTGGGACCCTATGTTGGAAAGTCATCAGGTTATGCTTGCATCAACTAGGGAGTGGGACCCTATGTTGGAAAGTCATCAGATTATGTTGGCATCAACTAGGGAGTGGGACCCTATGTTGGAAAGTCATCAGGTTATGCTGGCATCAACTAGGGAGTGGGACCCTATGTTGGAAAGTCATCAGGTTATGCTGGCATCAACTAGGGAGTGGGACCCTATGTTGGAAAGTCATCAGGTTATGCTGGCATCAACTAGGGAGTGGGACCCTATGTTGGAAAGTCATCAGGTTATGCTGGCATCAACTAGGGAGTGGGACCCTATGTTGGAAAGTCATCAGGTTATGCTGGCATCAACTAGGGAGTGGGACCCTATGTTGGAAAGTCATCAGGTTATGCTGGCATCAACTAGGGAGTGGGACCCTATGTTGGAAAGTCATCAGGTTATGCTGGCATCAACTAGGGAGTGGGACCCTATGTTGGAAAGTCATCAGGTTATGCTGGCATCAACTAGGGAGTGGGACCCTATGTTGGAAAGTCATCAGGTTATGCTGGCATCAACTAGGGAGTGGGACCCTATGTTGGAAAGTCATCAGGTTATGCTGGCATCAACTAGGGAGTGGGACCCTATGTTGGAAAGTCATCAGGTTATGCTGGCATCAACTAGGGAGTGGGACCCTATGTTGGAAAGTCATCAGGTTATGCTGGCATCAACTAGGGAGTGGGACCCTATGTTGGAAAGTCATCAGGTTATGCTGGCATCAACTAGGGAGTGGGACCCTATGTTGGAAAGTCATCAGGTTATGCTGGCATCAACTAGGGAGTGGGACCCTATGTTGGAAAGTCATCAGGTTATGCTGGCATCAACTAGGGAGTGGGACCCTATGTTGGAAAGTCATCAGGTTATGCTGGCATCAACTAGGGAGTGGGACTCTATGTTGGAAAGTCATCAGGTTATGCTGGCATCAACTAGGGAGTGGGACCCTATGTTGGAAAGTCATCAGGTTATGCTGGCATCAACTAGGGAGTGGGACCCTATGTTGGAAAGTCATCAGGTTATGCTGGCATCAACTAGGGAGTGGGACCCTATGTTGGAAAGTCATCAGGTTATGCTGGCATCAACTAGGGAGTGGGACCCTATGTTGGAAAGTCATCAGGTTATGCTGGCATCAACTAGGGAGTGGGACCCTATGTTGGAAAGTCATCAGGTTATGCTGGCATCAACTAGGGAGTGGGACCCTATGTTGGAAAGTCATCAGGTTATGCTGGCATCAACTAGGGAGTGGGACCCTATGTTGGAAAGTCATCAGGTTATGCTGGCATCAACTAGGGAGTGGGACCCTATGTTGGAAAGTCATCAGGTTATGCTGGCATCAACTAGGGAGTGGGACCCTATGTTGGAAAGTCATCAGGTTATGCTGGCATCAACTAGGGAGTGGGACCCTATGTTGGAAAGTCATCAGGTTATGCTGGCATCAACTAGGGAGTGGGACCCTATGTTGGAAAGTCATCAGGTTATGCTGGCATCAACTAGGGAGTGGGACCCTATGTTGGAAAGTCATCAGGTTATGCTGGCATCAACTAGGGAGTGGGACCCTATGTTGGAAAGTCATCAGGTTATGCTGGCATCAACTAGGGAGTGGGACCCTATGTTGGAAAGTCATCAGGTTATGCTGGCATCAACTAGGGAGTGGGACCCTATGTTGGAAAGTCATCAGGTTATGCTGGCATCAACTAGGGAGTGGGACCCTATGTTGAAAAGTCATCAGGTTATGCTGGCATCAACTAGGGAGTGGGACCCTATGTTGAAAAGTCATCAGGTTATGCTTGCATCAACTAGGGAGTGCGACCCTATGTTGAAAAGTCATCAGGTTATGCTTGCATCAACTACGGAGTGCGCCCCTATGTTGGAAAGTCATCGAGTTATGCTGGCATCAACTGGGGACTGGGACTCTATGCTGGAAAGTCATCAGGTTATGCTGGCATCATCTAGGGAGTGGGACCCTATGTTGGAAAGTCATCAGGTTATGTTGGCAT
>NW_017679555.1:16119-16411 GCF_001879085.1 Nicotiana attenuata
CTATACTGGAAAGTCATCAGGTTATGCTGGCATCAACTAGGGAGTGCGACTCTATGCTGGAAGATCATCGAGTTATGTTGGCATCAACTAGGGAGTGGGACCCTATGTTGGAAAGTCATCAGGTTATGCTGGCATCAACTAGGGAGTGGAACTCTATGCTGGAAAGTTATCAGGTTATGCTGGCATAAGCTAGAGAGTGGGACCCTATGTTGGAAAGTCATCAGGTTATGCTGGCATCAACTAGGGAGTGGGACCCTATGTTGAAAAGTAATCAGGTTATGCTGGCATCAAC
>NW_017679556.1:0-739 GCF_001879085.1 Nicotiana attenuata
CGTCCCTTCCAATTTATGTGAACCTGTTTGACTGGACACGGAGATTAAGAAAAATTGAAAACTTTTGGAATGTATGGTCCTAAACAAGTCAAAAATGGGTCCAGTGTATTTGTGTGGTTATAAAAATATTTTATTAATCGGATTGTTTGACACTATTATGGTTGTTGTTTTGTGTATGAAGTGATAGGGGTGTGTTGGGTTGTTTGGTGATTGTTTTGACTTGTGTGAAGTCATATATATAGGGGAGGTTCTGTCCGTTTCATTGTAAAATAGGTTGTGGTCGGTACATAATTGTTACGACGCTTAAACATTAATGATAGTGTCATTTCTCCTATTGTAGGCTAAGGAGTCGTGACATTTGCATAGCTTGAGGTGGGGCAGTATATACAAGGTATGTGAGGCTATCCTTTTCCCTTCTTTTGCATGACTTTGATTCTACATAATGCAATGAACGAGCTTCCAAAGGTACTCTACTCTTAGAAGCTAGCGGTACCTACATTATTTCCCTTCTTATGGCACAATGGATGTTGAGGTTGCTTCTCTCATTCTTATGTTATTGATGTTGTTGCTACTTCCTGATTTTTATAAGATTATTGATGAAGAGATATTCCTAATATTGAGTACGGAGAATATCGTCCTTACGTCACTGCGAAAGGTTCAGAATATGATCCCAATGAGTCCTGCATGCGTTACATATATATATATATATATATATATATATATATATATATATATATAT
>NW_017679556.1:1192-16408 GCF_001879085.1 Nicotiana attenuata
TATATATATATATATCTATTTTACTCTACCGAGCCGCGCTATAGTCGGCTGGGTACGACACCTATTGTGCAACCACTGATCAGTTAGGTTTACCGAGCTCCACGTGGCCGGGTACGATTCTACCGAGCCTTATGATGGCCAGGTGCATTTTTACCGAGTCCTCTTTGAGGCCAGGTAGGATATGATGATGATGATGCCCACAGAAGCGTAAGTTTTTAAAAGTTTATGTATATATGTATTATGCATTTCATGTCAGTTGCCCCTAGAGGTACTCAGATGTTACAGGTTGTATCTCCTCTATCTCTCTTTATATTACTGTTCTTGTTTATGCTTTCCTGCCTTACATACTCGATACTTTATTCGTACTGACGTCCCTTTTGCCCGGGGACGCTGCGTTTCATGCTCGCAGGTCCCGATTGATAGGTTGACAGTCCTCCATGTAGGTTATCAGCTCAGCGGAAGGTGTTGGTGCACTCTACTTGCTCCGGAGTTGCCCATTTGGTCAGTATGCTTTGGATATGTATTGATGGTATGGCGGGGCCCCGTCCCGGCCATTATTGTTTTATGTACTCTTAGAGGCTTGTAGACAGATTTCAGGTGTATGGATACTTGTATGGCCTTGTCGGCATATGTTTTGAGTTTGCAAATGGTCATGTCCACCTTATAGGCCCGTATGTCACATGTATAAGTTTGTATATCATGTTGGGTCATCATATGTTGAGTATTCCCTTATGTTTTATTCTTGTTATCTCATGACGGGTTTTCTGGCTCATTTACCCAAGATAGTATGATAAGAAAGATATGTTACGTTGGTACTCGGTTGAGTAAGGCACCGGGTGCCCGTTGCGTCCCTTCGGTTTGGGTCGTGACAAAAGTGGTATCGGAGCCAGGTTCTTTCTTAGGGAGTCTACAAGCCGTGTGTAGTAGAGTCTTGTTTATAGGTGTGTCGTGCACCACACTTATATGCAGGAGGCTACAGGGCATTTAGGACTGTCACTCTTTCTTCTTACTCTAGATCGTGTGGTAGAGCTCAGTTGTAAGAATTCAAGTTCCCAACTCCTATTTTATTCATAATAAGATGATACCTACATCCAGAAAGACGGTTGGTAAAGATATGGCTATGGAAGAGTTGAGTCAAAGGAACTCGACTTTGCATCATGCTTATGATAAGTAAATGTGAGGTATTCAGTGGCATGTGCGTACTGAAAGGTGTAAGCCTCTTGATAATGAATCTTGAGGCAAGAATACCTATCCACCTTAATGGTGAAAGAAAATGAGAGATTCAAAAGATATATACAAGTTTCAACAAACAAAAGAAGCAGGATGAAGAAGAGTACGAGGCCGCCAGTTAATGAAGGTTCAATATTTACAATTCAGGTAGAGAAATACATGCATTCTGAGTTACTTTCGACAGTAATTGACCACACAAATCTCAATTATGCCCTATGGGAGCTGACAAATATAGTTTAAGTGAATGATGTAATAACAGGATCAAGTTGGGGTTAGAGTAACCAAAAATTGTGGATGGATTGTTATCATTAGCTAACATTTCTGAAGGGTAGTGCAAATGTGGTAATAGATCTCCTTGTGAGACACCCAGATGGTGAACTCTAGAATAGTGCAATCAGATATGAATACTAAAATATTCAGAAATTTCAGAAGATAGGCAGTGGAACCCTAAAAGTGATAAATATTTACCTTAGCATGACTCCCGCTCCTAGAGAGAGAGAGAGGGAGAGAATTTTAGGCATCCCGAATAGCCAGTGAGATGAAGCAAGGGGAGCTAAAAGTGAAAGAATGTTTTGTTGAAGTTTACAGAATAAAGTGATAGATAGAAATATTAGTCAGAGAATAAGAAGAGAGTAAATGAAATATTATGAGTAAGATGTGATAAATGGGTGATAATAGTAAATCAAAACATGACAGGATGACATAGTCTACAGTCAAGTGAAGGGAAAGACAAGAGGTGAGGCCTTGATGCAATACAAGAGTATAATCCATAAAGTCATATCCCCATTTCGAGAAATGAGTTGGTGACTCCAACGTGATTACCAGAAGGAAAAGGTAGACCCCAAAGTAATAGAAATAAGTACGGGCTGGTGAACAAGATAAACTGAACATGAACTGGGGATCGAATGAGTTGATACTAGTCGGCATCATGAGAATTTTAGAGATTGCGTTCCGGCGTTAATAGAATGGACAATAGAAGAATAACCTTTAAAGGTCATTCAGTAAGATGCTTCCCTAGAGCAAGCACTGTGAGCAGAGCTAAGCTTAATGGAATAAGTATGCCAGTTATTCTAGGTGTCACCCTCGTGCATAAGGAATTCAGTTATCCCCAGTACAAAAGGGTTACCATAAGGCGAGTAAGGGTCATTGATGATGTGAAAACACGCCAAAGACGGAGAGGTAACTATGGAATGGTAAAGGAAGAATGTGGTAAAAAAGGAGAAAGGGATGAGGTTGCCTTTATTCAGATCCTACAGATATGTCACGACTCCAAAAAATTATGCAAGCATGACACCGGAGAAAGGCAGTAAGAGCTCTCGGCCTGGATGTTATTGATAAATCAGTTCGAATGAACACTTGATACATAAGGAGCCAGTGCGATAGGTAACTTAAGACAAAGTAAATAACCAAAGAGAGATTACACAGAAAATAAATATGAGAATGGACCAACGAGCACTTTGTAGTTGATTCTGGAAGAGCCTAGTTATGGCTAACCAAGAGGTTATAAGCAAATCAACATATCATGCAAGATAAACGTAGTGAATACTAATATAGTGAATTCAGTCTCGCGGATATGACGTCATACCCCTTGAGAAATACTCAGATAGGAGTTGGGTATTTAAAGGTATTGTGTAAGTGTTACGGAAATAATGGAGAGTGCCACTAAGAAGACAATCAAAATCTGAGATTAGAAGTAACCCTACGAGCACAAGGGCACGGAGGTATGTAACTAAGGATGTTTGTAGGCGAGTAAGAATATCGAAAATCCTTCATATATACAGTATAACAAGATCACAACTTTACATGATCCAGAAGGTCTCCTAAGTACTACCACGAAAGACTAGCTGAGGAAATAAGGAAGAAGGCTTCAACCTAAATATAGTAACTCAAAGGAGAAATTGTCATGTAAAAGCAGTCTCACAACAAATCGAAGGTAATATTCGAGACCATATGAGTTGCACAAGAATTCCGGCATGTGTGGGAACTAAGATAAGCTAAGTATGCACGCAACAAGGGGAAAAAAAGAATAGGAAAAGTAATAGCTTATGTTTAAAAAAAACTGAGAAGGAACGAAAGGAATCATTTGATCAATGATCCAGAGTTAGCTACGTTTTGAGCGCACTTAAGATTTCAGAATATCATCCATGCAGCATATATATTGACAATTATACAGCCGTAGAAGGCTCCAATATAAGTTAAAGAAAGGATTAAGCCCATGAAAACAAGAAGAGCAGATGGTTTCTCTTAGTTATACAAAGCTCACTATAGCATGAATGAACTCAAAGCAGTCTAAGACTAATATCATTTAGAAGCGATGGAATGCTGCCCTGGAAATAGAATGAGGGTGTAATTGTGATAGATAAAGGATCACGTTTGGGCCTTCGATTAAGTAATGATCTGACGAAGAAAAGAAAGGGATATCATGAATTGGACAGGATTAAAATACCCACGCAAGGTGAATCAACAATGGATGGATAAAAGTTATAAAGAATGAGATGAGATTAGGCCGTCATTATTAAGATGAACAGTAATGTGAAAGCATTAAAGGACATAGATTTATACATATTGGATAAGCAATGAAAGTAACCTGGAATTTGGTAGCATACCTCAATAACGAGAAATCGGGGTAAGAATGATGGTATAGTATGACCTACTTAGATGCGGTAAAATCATATGAATGAATAGTCGGGTCTATGCAATAAGATATAGCAATATTCATAAGTTCAACAAAGTACCGAGCGAAGAACTTCAATATACCCATAGATGCCCAGAGGGACAACATATCAAACTCTGTATATGTTTGCAATGTGAGACCTAGAGATTGGCTAAAAGCTGGAGAAAAAAAGGAGAGAAGAGTCGCATAGGCACATATACAAAGGAAAAAGTCGTACAGGCTGCATGATAAAAGGTAGCAACAGTTATGAGATTGGAAGGTGTCCGACCACAAGTCGTGGTATGAGAAAGAGGACTAAAAGGAGGAATACCCTAGACTTTGGATTAATTCAAAGAACAATTGCCTACATGGCAAGAAGAGTATTAATGTGTTTGCAACAGCTATGGGTTATGGGAATGATAAGTGCATTAGTCAACATTCGATGACGAATGTTCCAAAGGGGGGAATGATGTTACACCCCATGTTTTCGTACGTTAGAGTATCCGTAAGTCAACTAATGTAAGCTCAGAAATGAGATCAACTTTAAAAGTACATAAAGTAAGTTAATCATTTTACAACGGAGGTTACAAATACTTAAGATCATGAATACCAAGTACTAAGAGGGTTTGAAGGCTTCGAAGCTAAATGAATTGAAGAAAATAAGTTTCGTCAAAAGTCGAAAAGTTGGGAATGTTATAACATGTATTTTTGGGGTGAGACTAGGGTGCATAACCTTATAAGGAGAGCATGTTATGATTTATTTTAGTCGTATGATAGTCGTGTTTCATGTTTTGAAGTCAAGCGAGTTGTGAAACAAAAGTTAGAAAAGGTCATCACAAGTTACATTCATAAATATGGTGAAATTTAGGACAAATGTAGCTGAGCATTTCTCCCAATGTTCTTGGAATTATGGGATGATCTACCTACCAAATTGCAGAACTATGAGTCTAGTTTCAAACGGATTAAACCATCCATTGATACAGCATTTGAGTAGAGAGATATTCACATTTTTGCGAGACTGCGCAAAATGGTAGGTGACAAGTAGGTGCATCACCTACTTGCAAAAAGG
Organism: Nicotiana attenuata; assembly: GCF_001879085.1. Lineage (NCBI taxonomy): Eukaryota > Viridiplantae > Streptophyta > Magnoliopsida > Solanales > Solanaceae > Nicotiana > Nicotiana attenuata. The sequence continues at coordinate 6,145 of NW_017679556.1, forward strand.
AGAGGCCACAATTAAAAGCCCTAAAGTCGGACAAGAGGGGTGTTTTAAGGACATATTAACTCATTTCATTCACTTATTTCTCATAATAAAAATAAGATTGAACTCCAGCACCTCCTCCCCAAAAAAATCCCACACAAACCCTAGGTTATTTCGGAAGCTACGATGTGATTCTAGTGCCAAAAACCCCGGACAGCTTGCTAGTTTCTCTTTCTCCTTTGTGTAGCTGCGTTGGGGGACTGATTTTTGATGGAGAAGGACTACGTTTCGTGGTTCTACTCAGTCCAAGGTGAGTTTATGCTTGACCTTCCATTATTTATGCTTGTACGTGTTGTAAGTCATCCGTAAAGACTAGACCTAGCGAGTTTCGAACGAGTGGTATGTTATTTGTTCTTGCTTCATGGTTGGCTGTTTGTAAACTTACTATTAAGTTGAATTCATGGATGGTTTACTGGATAAGAGGCTTAATTATGTACCTTTGGTTGTGTTTCTTTATTTGAAAGAAAAGACAAGTCGAAACATGTTTAAATAAACTGAAAAATAAATTTTGAGTTGCTGAACTTGTGGGGCTGTTTTGCGGGCTATTTCATGTTGCTATTGGGTTGTCTCTTTTGCTACTATTTTTATGGAGTTGAGAAGAGAAAGGGTGTGGAGAAAAACCACATAATGGCAGGGTGGTTTGTTGGTCGTTCGTCGTAACATCTTCGGATTGTTCGACACTATTATGGTTGTTGTTTTTTGTATGAAGTGATAGGGGTCTGTTGGGTTGTTTGGTGATTGTTTTGACTTGTGTGAAGTCATATATATAGGGGAAGTTCTGTCCGTTTCATCGTAAAATAGGTTGTGGTCGGTACATAATTGTTATGACGCTTAAACATTAACGGTAGTGTCATTTCTCCTATTGTAGACTAAGGAGTCGTGACATTTGCATAGCTTGAGGTTGGGCAGTATATACAAGGTATGTGAGGCTATCCTTTTCCCTTCTTTTGCATGACTTCGATCGTACATAATGCAATGAACGAGCTTCCAAAGGTACTCTACTCTTAGAAGCTAGCGGTACTTACATTGTTTCCCTTCTTATGGCACAATGGATGTTGAGGTTGCTTCTCTTATTCTTATGTTATTGATGTTGTTGGTACTTCCTGATTTTTATAAGATTATTGATGAAGAGATATTCCTAATAATGTGTACGGAGAATATCGACCTTACGTCACTTCGAAAGGTTCTCAATATGATCCCAAATGAGTCCTGCATGCATTATATATATATGTATCTATTTTACTCTACCGAGCCGCGCTATAGTCGGCCGCGTATGGCACCTATTGTGCAACCACTGATCAGTTGGGTTTACAGAGCTCCACGTGGCCGGGTACGATTCTACCGAGCCTTATGATAGCCGGGTACGTTTTTACCGAGTCCTCTTTGAGGCCGGGTACGATATGATAATGATGATGCCCACAGAGGCGTAAATTTTTAAATTTTTATGTATATATGTATTATGCATTTCATGTCAGTAGCCCCCAGAGGCACTCAGATGTTATAGGTTGTATATCCTCTATCTCTCTTTACATTACTGTTCTTGTTTATGCTTTCCCGCCTTACATACTCGGTTCTTTATTCGTACAAACATCCCTTTTGCCCGGGGACGATGCGTTTCATGCTCGCAGGTCCCAATTGATAGGTTGAAAGTCCTCCATGTAGGTTATCAGCTCAACGGAAGGTGTTGGTGCACTCTACTTGCTCCGGAGTCGCCTATTTGGTCAGTATGCTTTGGATATGTGTTGATTGGTATGGCGAGGCCCTATCCCGACCATTATGGTTTTATGTACTCGTAGAGGCTTATAGACAGATGCCAGGTGTATGGATGCTTGTATGGACTTGTCAGCATGTGTTTTGAGTTTACAAATGGACATGTCGACCTTATAGGCCTGTATGTCACATGTATAAGTTTGTATATCATGTTGGGTCATCATATGTTGATTATTCCCTTATGTCTTATTCTTGTTATCGCATGACGGGTTTTCTGGCTCATTTACCCATGATAGTATGATAAGAAAGATATGTTACGTTGGTTCTCAGCTGAGTAAGGCACCGGTGCCCTTTGCGGCTCTTTGGTTTTGGTCGTGACAACGGCCATCAATGCCTTTGAATGACGGATAGGCAGGCGCAATCAATGCATTCTTGAAAACTGAATCGACGACGGTACTATAACTTTGAAGAACGGGAATAAATAGTGCATTGAATGGCACCAAAAAGACAAGTCCATGGGATGTCCCGATTATCGTGAAGGCTCACGTCATAGGTTGCGCCACCAGTGTGACATCGTCACGGGGAACCCGAAGAGTTAGTCATCAAAATCGTTTCCTATCGCTTCGTTCTAGGAAACGCGGCGACTATCCGTATACGACAGAATTAGAGGGTCCGATTCCCGTCATTAAGGCATTTCCGAAGATTACCTCGAAGCCTCGAGGCTGCAAAGATGTGCTCGAGTCTCCTTCCTCGGAGTTCGTCGACACCCTGCCTGAAGAGAATATTGGCTGAGGCTGGAGTAAAGATGGGGAGTTCCCAAGATACACGGCCAAGTTTGACAAAGTATAGCCGGCCTATTCTGAACCCAGATCATGGTGTCACATCTACTTGTCCAATCTCCATATCTTTATAATTAATGTATGTCGTACCGTATAAGATTTACCCCCTCTATATAAAGGGGATCTTTGCTATTTTGAAGGAGGACTGCTGTTGCTCCAACTATTCTACACGAAATATATGATAATTCTCTCTCTCTTTTCTCTTTAACACACTCTCTCGATATTGTTGCTCTTATTTACTATCTTCATACTTTTTATTCATTTATTGCTTATCATTGGCCATAAAGAGCCTTTTTTAATTATTTCACGACTGTTAACCCTTCCCCGACTGCCCCCAATAGCTCGACCCCGAGCTCAGGAATCGACCTCGAGGCACCAAATCGACTAGCTCGAGGCCCTGAACGGCTGACTTATCGGTTTGATTATTACTCTGTTTTAGCTCGCGTTTTGCCCTTAAACTTCACACACATAGCATCAACTGCTTCACAAATAGCATAAAAATAGATCACGTATTTTTAGAGTCCCATCAACAAATTTAATTGTTATTACCATTTTCACGGTAAACAAATTGAGATTGTGTTTACCGTGGAGGGGTTATTCTCTACCTTTGGCTAATTTGATGTTGGATTACGATGTAATTTTTTGGAATCTGTCTGGAGAGTTGGGGAACTGTTTGGGAGGGTTTGGAGATTGTGTGTATGGAAGGTGGTAGAAAAATGAGCAAAGCTCATCATGAAAACAAGATAAAAATAGGTGAAGGTCGGCCACCGACCAAATGGTCCCATAGGGGCTTGCCTGCGCAGTCTCGCGAAAATGCGAATATCTCTCTACTCTAATTATGTATTAATGAACCATTTAATGTATTGGAAACTAGACTCCTAGATATTCAATTTGGTAGGTTTATCACACATTTAATCCAACAATATTGAGAGAAAATCTCAATGAAATATACCCAAACTTTGGTAAGATTATGAACGTATCATGTGATAGCTTTTGTTGACTTTTATTTTACAACTTGCTTGACTTCGAAACTTAATATACTAATATATATGATTCAAATACCTTAAAACATAACCTCATTATCTTATTAAGTACTCCTAGTTTTTACCCCAAAAGTGCGGGTAATAACATCTTTGATTCATTTAGCCTCCAACCCTCACGATACTTCCATCACACCTATGTTAACTTATCATTATCTTTGAAAAGGTCCTTAAAATCTCCGAATTATATTGATTCACTTAGAATTCATTCCAACATGAAAGTACAGGGTATAACATCCTTCCCCCCTTACGACATTCGTCCTCGAATGTTAACTCTTAGAGATTTGCAAAAATTCCACCATACTCCCCTTTGTACGCCAGACTAAAAACCAAACTACACGCAATCAGAAACACATACTGTACTTGCCACACAGGGCCAATGTCTATAAATATCAACACATGGCCTCACACAGTCGTCAATCATAAGTACTTTAAGCAAAAAATAAGAGCTCACCCCCGACCTACTTGTTTGAATCGGGATATGCTGTAATATCCCACCTCGAGCCATATCTTAAGTTTGAAATTAGTGGGGGTATTCAGATTTCATCTCCTCTATGGCCTCCTTTATCATTTCTTTGAGGGTCTTATTTTTCCATAATACTTTTACGAAAGCTACCTTTTTTGTCCTCAACCTAAAGATGTATCGATCTAAGATAGCCACTGGAATCTCCTCACAGGATCGATCCTCAATAGTCTTAAGGTCATCTTCTGGGATAGTCCGAGAAGGGTCTCCAATGCACTTCCACAACATGGATAATGGACTGAAACTGAATATGGAGACAATTCAAGCTCATAAGCTACTTTTCCTATCCGTCGAATGACTTTGTAAAGCCCATATATCTCGAACTAAGCTTTCCCTTCCTACCGGATTTCAGGATGCCTTTCACATGCGACATATTTAGAGATTCCCAGTCGTCTATGACATTCCATACGTTTGTACTTTAGGAGTTCTTATTCTACGACCTTGGATATCGTATAATTTTTAATTTGACACTTTTATAACCAAATACATTCCTCGCCTTTTCACTCATAGTTCTCTCTTTACTTTGTTTGATATTAGTTATCAGCTTGGTACTTGTAACATTAATATTTAACCCTTTTGTGGCACCTTGAGTGTGTGTGTGTGTGTGTGTGTTTATATATATATATTCTATTTTGCTTGAGGGGTGAGTGATTTAGAATAGACTTCAACTTCTAAACCTCGTATTCTAGCCTTCTATCTTATCCCGGTCTCGTAAAAATTTGTACTTGACTTGTCATCTTAGCTCCTCACATTCTTGATCTTTTATTATGGTACTTTTGTAAAAGCTAGCACTATTTAAATTTTAGCATAGCTTGTCCTAACAAACTACTTTTGAACTGATCGATCGATCTGGAGTAGTTGTTCATCCATGTTATACTTTATTGTCCACAATCAACTTTGCTTTGAATACCGACCACATGAATGTCGCTCATCCTCGGATCATGTCCTCATATTTCTAACAGTATTCTAGACTACGACATTGAAAGTCATCTGTGTTCTTTAACTATGATGGTAGAATGATGCTCCTTGCCCTGGTATTAGTCTCAGAAGCCTAACAGATGGGGGCACATATTTAGCCTGTCATCTCCACTCATCTTTTATAATCTCTGAGGCTGGGTAACTCTTCTAACCGACTTTTCGTAGCATCTATCATAGAATATGGTCGATTTACTACTCTCTTGCGTTTCTGTTTATTTAAGTGATTTTTGCAATGTTTAATAGTTAATAGTTTCTATACATCTGGGTCTGGTACTTCGACTCCCGATTTAACATTAGCTGATGTAAACTTTGTTTCTCTCTAAAGCCTTTAAGTAGGTTAAGTTGTCTTCCAATTTGCGGTCGGGGTATTAAGTTATTATATTAGCCTTTCGTGGATTCTATGGAACAGTCCATGGTTATAACCTTCTAAAAATGAAGCTTTTGTGATGTGGATCAATTCTTTCTTTTAAAATATAAACTGTCTTCTATAATTGTAAGAATGCTCAACGATATATAATACAGGGTAATACTCCAAAATCCTTAAGTGTGTTTCGTAACACGTAACTAACTCTAGGTCATAGATCGAATAATTCCTTCCTGGTCCGTTCTAACCACTTGTTGTATGATACTGGCTTATCTAAGTGCCCACACATACTTGAATCTCGTGTAACTCATATGATCTCGAATATTACTTTGAATTTTTTACTTCCGGTTAGTGAAGACTCAGAACTTACTACCTCCTCCTCAATGAAGATTATTGAAAGAGAGCAGTGGAAAGGGATTGGAAGGTTATCCCGGGTGAAACTCTCGCCGACGTACTAGGCCCTTTTGGTGTTTGACATTCGGTAATTATGAAAGGAGGAAGAAGAGGCATGTGACGAGGACGTTCCGAAGATCAAGTGGAGGTGCCTTGACCTAAAGGATAAAGATCAAGAGAATGGAGGGGCAGTTATCGGCTTATGTGAAGCCGTAGGAGTTGTGGAGACTCAAGCATTAATGTGGTCGATGAAGCGGATTTGTAAGTAAGAGAGGTGGCGGGGAGGTGTTAGGGCTCGTCCGGCCTACGGTGGTGGTCACAAAGGCTTACCTAGTGGTGGAATGAAGTAGTCCAAGATGAAGTGGAAGCGGGCAGTATGGCGGCATACCAGAAGTTAGTTGGGAGCACTGGCAAAGAAGAGAAGAGACTAACTAATGAAGAGGTATAATGTAGCTAGAAAGGAGGCGAACCTGGCGGTTACAGAGGCTAAGACTACACATTTTCTCGTATGTTAGAGGAACTAGAGGACCAAAGGTGGGAGAAGAAGTTTATTTTGACTGGCTAGGCGAGAGGGGTGAAGAGCTCGGGGATCTGGATCAAGTGAGGTTGGCATCAAAAGACGAGAAAACTGTAAAGTTTTGAATGGGGGAGTGACCAGAATTAAGGGAGATGGCAGACGACTACTTTCACAAATTGAATGAGGATGGGCAATCGGGATATATTTCTAAGGTGAATTGGGCATTCCGAGAGTTGCAGCGACTTTTAGGTAATTGAAAGGTGCATGGAAGGTTGGGGAAGGTCGTGTTGGTAACGTATAAGAGTAAGTAGGGGAGAGCCTACTGGGCTAGACAAAATTCTTGTAGAAGTTTGGAGGTGTATGGTTAGAGCAGCCTGAAGTTGGATGATCTGGGCTATTTAATGCATTTGTTCAAGGATAAAGAGGATGACGGAGAGTCGAGGTGGAGTACGATAGTCCATTGTACAAGCGCAAGGTGAATATCCAGAGTTGTAAACAACTATATGGGTATCAATTATTGAGTCATACCATGAAAGATTTGGAGAGGGTTGTAGAAGTGAGGGTAAGGGAAGGACGGTTTCTATTTTAAGACAACCAGTTTGGGGTTCATGCTGGTGCTTCACCGTAGCTATCCACCTTATTAGGAAGTTGGTGGAGACAAAATACATGGGGTTTATTGATCTGGAGAAAAACTATGACAAGGTTTCCTAGAAGAGGTCCTATGGGAGTTGCTTGAGGAAAAAGGTGTGCGGTTGCTTTACATTAGAAGGATTAAGGATTATTATATGGAGCTAAGACTTAGTTAGGACATTGGGAGGTGACTGGAAGCATTTTTCGGTAGTTATGGGGTTACAACCAAGGGTCTGCGCTCAGCCCATTCCTATTGCCCTGGTGATTGGGATGCACTGACACACACATATTCAAGGGGAGGTGCCCATGGTATATGTCATTTGCAGATGAATATATATGTTGATTGATGAAGACGCGAGGCAGAGTCAACAGCAGGATGAAGTTTGGAGACAGGCCCTTGAGTTCTAGGGTTTCAAATTGAGCAGGACTAAAGAAACGGAGTACCTGGAGTGCAAGTTCTCTGTCGAGCGGACGGAAGCAGGAATGAACGTGAGGCTTGAATCCGGGTCATCCCAAGAAGGGACAATTTCAAGTACCTTGGTCGGTTATTCAGGGGGATGGGGAAGATTGACAGGATGTCACACACCGTATAGGGGTGGGTTGGAGAAGTGGAAGCTTAAGCATCTGGAGTCCTATGTGACAAGAAGAGTGCCAACGATTATCAAAGGTATTTTATAAAGGGGTGGTTAACGCAATCATGTTGTTGGGCTGAGTGTTAGCCAGTTAAGAAATCGCATATCCAGAAGATGAAAGTAGATTGAAATGAGGATGTTTGAGGTGGATGTGCAAGCCATACTAAGATGGATAAGATTAGGAATGAAGATATTCGGAAGAAAGGTGGGCTGGCCCCCATTGGATTGACAATTGCGAGAAGCAAGGCACGATGGTTCGGTTCCATGTTCAGAGGAAGCCCAAATGAAACCGGTGAGGAGGTGTACGGCTGCTTTGTAGGTCCATGAGGAGAGGTAGAGGGCGGCCTAAGAAGTATTGGGGAGAGAATGATCAGGCAGGACATGTGTGGCTTTCCAGATTACCGAGGACATGGACCTAAACAAGAAGTTGTGGAGGTCGAGCAATTAAGGTTGTAGGGTTGGAGGTAATTGTGCAATATTTCTTACAGCTCACTAGAGTGAGGCTAAGTCTATTAGGACTTATCTTAGACTGTTAGTTGTTAACGTTGATAACACTACTTTTTCGTTGCTCTTAGTGCCGGGCTGTATCTAAACTGGTTATGTTTTGCTGTTCAATCCTGGTTCTGGGTGATGAATGTTTATTTTGTTGCATGGTTTTTTTGATGGTACTAAACATGCTGGCAATAATATTTTTTCTTCTTGAGTTGAAGGGTCTTTCAAAATAGCCTTTCTACCCCCTTTGCGTAGGGAATAAAGGTCTGCGCACACACTACCCTCCCTAGACCCCCACTATGGGATCTAACAGGTCATTGTTTTTTGTTGTTGTTGTTGTTGTTCAATCTAGTTATGAATAGATACCAACTTTCTTATGGAGTGCATACAATGTTCTAAATATTGTTACAAGACTATTTTCTTCTTCTAAGTTATCTATCTTAGATCGAATCCTTCTTCTTATTTCCTCGACTAGTCTTTCATGGTGTTTTTTAAACTAGGAGAGACCTTCTGAATCCTTATAAATCAGTGAAGGTTATAACTCGTATACCCACATAATTTTCGATGTTATTAATCCCTAAAAATATCCATAATTACATACCTTTGTGCCTTGTGGTTCGTAGGGTTACTTCCGAACTCAATTTTTTTATTGCCCTCCCAAAGTGGGCATCATTTTTATTTCTTTTAACGACTTATACGGTACCTTAACAACCACATAACTCCTTTCCTGAATATTTCTCTAGATTTATGATCTCATATTTGCGAGACTGAATTCTCTATGTTAAGGGCTTCAGTACTTTATATTGATAGTTCTGTTATTTATTGTGGACCTCTTGTCTAGCCATAAACTAGGCTCTTCTTTGAATAAACTGCTAAACTACTCGTTGGTCCAATTCACCCCCCCCTCATATTATATTATAAAGTAACCTCTCTTGGTATGTCTTTTGTCTTAAAAAAACTTACGCTCGCACTGTCTCTTATATAATCAAAGTGCACATTCGTACTTATTTATCAATTAAATCTTTTTGGGGCCGAGAACACTTAATACCTCTTTTCGGTGTCGTGCTTGCATATACGTTTCTAGAGTGTGACATACTATTGGATCTGAAATAAATGCAATTCTAATCCTTTTGCCTTTTTACCGTAATATTAGCATTTCTTCCTTTAGCGTTCTATATTACCTACCACTTAACTCTAGCTTAATACCATAATCAACACCAAATTCCTCACATTTAGGGTAGTAACTAAAAATTTAATGCTCTGAAGTTTTACCTACAATGTTTTAAACTTATTCATCTTCAGTGTCTTTTATCATTTTCATGACTTTATTCGCCTTGTAATTGCCCTTCCATACCAGCGATATAATGAATTTTGTTATGCAATGAGGGTGACACCTAGTGTAACTGGCACACTTAGTCCCTTAAACTTAATCTACTCCACAACGCTTGCTAAAGGGAAGCATCTCCCTAATTCTTTAAAAGGTTATTCTTGCTATTGTGCGTTCTACTTATCATTGAATGGCAATCTCTGAAATTCTCAACGACGTCGACTATATTGAATCCTTGACCCTTGACTCATGTTCGGTTTTATCTTGTTTACTAGCCCATACTATTATAATTACTCCAGGGGTCTAACATAGCCTTCTGGTAATTCAATGTTGAAATTATCAATTCATTTCTCAAAATGAGATATATCGCTTTTATGTTCCTTATAACTCTTTTATTTCTCAAGGCGTGCCTCCTCTTGATTATAGACTCTGTCATCCTATCATAATTTTGATTTACCGTTATCCATTCATTTACACAATCTCGCTCATATGCTTTTATTTACTCTCATCTTATTCTCTTGCTAGTATTTGTCCTATCACTCTTATTCTAAATGCTTCAATAAAAATTCTTTCCTTTTTTTAGCTCCACTTTTGCTCCTCTCAAATTGGATCTTTCGGTCGCCTAATAGTCTCTCTTTAATTTAGGGACGTGAGTCATACAAGGTCAAATATTCATCTTTTTCTAAGGATTCCAGTGAATATGCTTCTGACATTCTAAACATTCTAGATTCATATCTAACTGTACTATTTTAGAGTGCACCAACCGTTGATGTCTCATAAGGT
>NW_017679557.1:0-3509 GCF_001879085.1 Nicotiana attenuata
ACGCGCCTAAAACAACCACGTGTTTATTATCTTTGGGGAAGACCGTGAAATTCGCTAAACGGCCCGTCCCGAAGTCTGAGTATTTTATATAGCATTTATTGAGGGCCCCGCAATCTTGCACTTTTATTTGGCGAGGCTCTCCTCATTTTATTTTTAAAAGGCAATCCTAATGTAATCTATAGTTTTCTCCTCACTATGTCTTTAAAGTAAAGAATACCCCCCTAACTAATTATTGTTGAGCTATTATACTTTCAAAAAAAAACGGGCCTTGTAATCAGCCCAATAAGGAAACATTGCCAATCTCAAAATCAGCTTAGCCTGAAAGCAGGCCCGACCTCGTATTATTGTCACAATTGGACTGCTTGCTTGGCCCAGACTTGGACACAAAGGGCATTACCTTTGAATCTGGGCCTGTGTCAAATGAGCTAAAGCTCAAACTGTGGAGATCAGGCCACTGGCCTTATATCAAACAAAACTAAATTCAATTAGAAGTGAGACAAGCTGAATTTATTTCAAGCTACACTAAATGCCTTCAATAACTTGTAACTAATAAGTAGAACCCTGTTTTAATTATAGTTTATACCCAGGCTTGTAGATAATCACAGGTCTTTGTTATTCTAAAGTATTGATCCTATTAAGGTATTTACTGAAATGAACTACCAGATTCAAGGAACTAATTTGACACTTATCCTTTGCTAATTCTAAAATACTATTTCGAATACTGTTAAACTATGATTTAACATGAACAATCACAAAAGGCTACAACTAACTAATATGAACAATCACAGTCCAACAGTTCGTCAGTTTTCAATTCAAATTAAACAGTCCAAATAATTGTTCCAGATATACTTGAGCATGAATAGCTAAGCTAAATTTAAAGGCTAATCAATGATTCTAAAAAAATCTCAAGTGACCAATAACAATTCTTCTTCATTGATTTCTCCAAATTGTTCATACACAGGAATCAAGCTTCCAGCTCATAGTGAATGTGTACCTGGAATCTGGAATCTGGAAATGAGAAGAAGAAGAGCAAGTCACCAACAACAGCTACGCGCAGAAATCAACCAGCCAAGAACCAATTCAATGACCAAGGAAAAATTCGAAACCAAGCAAAAGCCAAACGATTGACCACAAAATTACTTGAACACACTCAAATGCAATCAAAATTTGATCCAGGACCTACAGAACTTCTTCAACAATCGAAACGACCAAAACTCACTCCAAATGAACCCTAACACCTTCAGATGCTCTGAACAACTAAGTATAGAACAGAACTAGAGAGATTTGACTTATTTTTGATCTTAAAATCAATGTAACAGTATCTATTTGTGGTTTTATGCTCTTTTTTTTTTGGATTTTTACTGAATTTGTCTATTTTTTTGGTTTTCTGTATAGAACTACAGCTAGAAAGAAGTTTTGAATTCAAACTTTAGATCAGATCTAGAGAGAGAGTTTTGGGGGGAATTTTTGGGGTTCCAAACTTTTTTTTTGCAAGGCAAATGAATGCCTATTTATAGGTAAACTTAGGGTACAAATTCAGGTTTTCACTTTACCCATTAGTCCCTATCTTAATTCTATTTTCTACCCCTTGTTTCTTCACTTGTTACACAAGTAACTACACCTATTTTGTTGAAATCTGTACTACAACCCATTCTAGAAGGGTCTAAACCCATTACAATTCCTATTCTACCCTTACTTCACTTCAACAATTATCAAATCTGATTAAACTACCCTTTTCCCATGCCTAAACTACCCTTAGCACCCCCTGAAATTACTACCCAAACCCAAACAAAACCCCTGAATCTATTTTGCAATTATTAACCTTCGATCTAGGTCTCAATTACCAAATTACCATTATCAGCTATAACCAAATCAACTTAACCTAAGTACTGAACTAAAGAAGTACTAATTACTGACTAAACACAGAACAAATCCTACAATTGAATTAACTATCTAACCACAGAATCGAAGTGAAGTATCAGGAAGATCAAGGAGCAACAGTTTTCAAACAAAATTCAACTGAAACTAATCATTTAAACTAATTAAAACTGAACTAATACCTAACAATTATACTAACGAATGACTAACTAAAAACTGAACAACACAAAAACAGTGTAAACAAACAAAAATAAAAATTAAACTAAGAACTAATAGAAACATGTATCACCAACAATCTAATCGACAAACAAATCACTAATTAAAATATTCAGAAATTAAAACTACACTTAATTAAAAGATAGAACAAGAAGCGAACTAAATCGAAACTGAAAAGGGGAAAATGACTTACTGAATTAATCTTCGAGCTTATTTGATTTCTGGGAACGAATTTAATTGATATTATGGGTTTATCTTTGTCGAAATAAACTCATAATATTAATCAAAATCATCCGAGAGTGAAGCTTTCCAATGGCAGAAAAACTTGAAACCCTAGATTTGAAATTGGAGGCGGCCTGGTGAACTTCGAAAGAAAATAACCAACGATTTGTAAAGGGGAGGACGAGGGGACTGTATGGTGAAGATTTGGAGTCATTTGGATGAACTTGTGTTTTTGGCCGGAGTTTAGATCTAAGATTCGAGGCAAATGGCTAGGATTTGAAGAATATGGTCTTGGGGGTTGGAAAGAGGAGGAAAAGGGGAGTAGGTGGTGAAATTTTGGGAGGATTCAGGGCTTCGCCGTCGCCGGCGACGATTTCCGGCCGCCGGCGAGCGGCGGGGATGTGGTGGAACAGTGGTGGGGACACGGCGGCCGGCGGAGACGGGGTAGGGTTGCAGGGGTACGAGGAAGGAGGGACTTTGGTCTTTAATTTTTATGAATGATTATTACAGTTATATCTAAAATGCTATAACCAATTTTGACCGTTGGATTGGGAAAATGAAAGGCTGGGATTAATGAGTGCCTAAACGGCATCGTTTGGTGGGGTAGGGGAGACGGACCGGGTTTAGACGCGGGTTTGGGCTGGCCTGGGGCTTGTTTTAACACCTGGGCTCCGAATTTGTTAACAATGGCCCAATTCAAAACAGCTTTCTTATTATAATTGTTTGTTCATTTTGGCTTTTTGTATTTATTTATTATTATTTTTTTTTTCTGATTTTATAAAATGTCAAAACAAAACAAAGACCTGATTAAACTATTTAACTCCTAAAATTATTTTTTAAAAAAAATATTATTTAAAGATAAATGCGACAATTAACAATTAAACGTGCAAAGAACTATTTTTTGCAATTTTCTTTAAATTTGTCCTAAACTACCTAATACTAAAATTGTGACATTAAATTCCTAAATGCAAATGCCTATTTGTATTTTCATATGAATAAAATGCAACCAATTAACACAAAAATGTAGCACAAAATTCACAAAAATTGTAAAATAATAGAGAAATCAATTATTTGAGACTTTTGGAAATGGTTTGCTTAGGGCAAAAATCACGTGCTCACAGCTGCCCCTCTTTGCCCGGAACACGACTAGTTTCGTGCAAGATAAGTGAGCGAAACGAGCGATTTTGCCGTTC
>NW_017679557.1:10182-12207 GCF_001879085.1 Nicotiana attenuata
GTTGTCTTTAGCATTCCAGAATTTATTTTTTGTATAATATTGGCCCTGTAGTTGTGTTCAGGTTTCTTTAGATGCTCGTAGACTTGTGACACCCCGGTCGGGTTGTGTTGGGTTGTAAATACTGGTTATTATTGTCGTTAAGCTGTATTTATCTGTTCATTTATGTTTAAAAATTGTTAAAGAGACGATTTGGGTTACCTTCTTCGTCAGGAAAATACGTTTTTAGTGGTTCGTATTCTACTCCTACAGGATTTTCAGCAAGATGGTCTTCCAACGCTTATCCTTTGACTGCCTTGTGAGTTACATAGATGATATCGAACTCACTCAGCAATATTTGCCACTTGGCCGACTTCCCGGTACGCATAGGCTTCTAAAAGATGTACTTTAGAGGATCCATCCTTGATATGAGGTATGTGGTATAGGCACACAAGTAATGCCTCAATTTCAGAGTTGTCCATGTCAAAGCACAGCAGTGCGTTCTAGCAGAGAGTACCGTGCTTCATAAGGTGTGAACTTCTTACTCAAGTAATATATGGCTTGCTCCTTTCTTCCTGTCTCATCATGTTGTCCCAAAACACAGCCGAAAGCCCCATCTAGTACGGACAAATAGAGTAGCAAAGGTCTTCCATGTTCCGGCGGGACTAGGACTGGTGGCGTGGACAGGTATTCCTTAATTTTGTTAAAAACATATTGACAATCTTCAGTCCAACTGGTTTCAGCATCCTTCTTTAACATTTTGAAGATGGGTTCACATATTACTGTGGATTGTGCTATGAAACGACTTATGTAATTGAGGCATCCCAGGAAACTCATCACGTCCTTCTTGTTCTTAGGTTGTGGTAACTCTTGAATAGCTTTAACCTTTGACGGGTCCGAATCGATTCCTCGGCAGCTGACGATGAATCCCAACAATTTTTCGGGCAGGAACCCCGAATGCAAATTTTGCGGGTTCAGTTTTAAATTGTACTTCTGTAGCCTTTCAAAGAACTTCTTCAAGTCTGCTATGTGATCTGTGGCTCTCTTGGATTTGATGATGACATCGTCAACATATACCTCTATTTCCTTGTGTATCGTATCATGGAAGATGGTCGTCATGGCCCTCATATAGGTGGCCCCAGCATTTTTCAGACCGAATGGCATCATTTTGTAGCAGTATACCCCCACGGTGTAATGAAAGCTGTTTTCTCTGCATCTTCTTCGTCCATCCAAATCTGATGATAACCCGCGAAGCAATCTACAAAGGATTGGAGTACATGCTTGGCGGATTTGTCGATCAGAATGTGTATATTTGGCAGTGGGAAATTTTCTTTGGGACTTGCTCTGTTTAAATCCCGATATTCAACACACACCCTGACTTTCCCATCATTCTTCGGGACCGGTACGATGTTGGCTAACCAGGTTGGGTACTCAACTACCCTGAGGACTTTGGCTTTGATCTGCTTAGTGACTTCCTCCTTGACTTTTAGGCCATGTCTGGTTTGAACTTTCTGAGTTTCTGCTTTACCGGCGGACACATTGGATTGGTGGGCAACTTATGAGCCACCATGGATGTGCTCAGGCCGGTCATGTCATCATATACCATGCAAAAATATCCTCATATTCTTTCAGGAAACGCGTGTATTCTTTCTTTTCTAACGGTGACAGGTGAATACTTATGCGAGTTTCTTTGATGCTTTCAGAATCTCCCAAATTGGCCGTCTCGGTTTCGTCCAGGTTGGACTTAGGCTTATTCTCAAAATTCTCAACTTCTCTGATAACTTCTTCAGGTATCTCATCTTCTTCTTCTGAGCCACTATCCTTATGTTGCGTTGTCTCATTACATGTCACAGTCGTTGGTTCATCAAGGTAAGAAATAGTAATGCTGTAGAGGAAAAATATAAAAGATAATAATAAATACTAAAATAAAAGTGCATTGATTAAATCTCGAAAATATCAAAACAGGTATGGCTCGATGACTCGAGCAATTATTTCAAAACAAAATGCGTCTTAAAACAAAATACTAGAAATATCTTAAATGCTTAAAAT
>NW_017679557.1:15282-16407 GCF_001879085.1 Nicotiana attenuata
CAAATCTGTTATTACAGAGTTATTACAGACCAGAATAGCAAATGAATTACATAATAGTAATAAGATACACTATAGGGAGCCTTCATTAGGCCCAAATAAACCAGGATCCAGGCCTTCAAACCAATCAACTTCGAGACTCAATTCATAGGTACAGCATAGCCAAATACGAATGTCTCACCCATAATACATGTAGAACCAGGTTTCCAATGTGTCAAAGTTCCCAAGGGACTCAGGGACCCAGGGCAATGCTCACACAAGAACCACACACTCAGAAATGTTTTAAAAGAGATTAGGAACCAGTTCCCAGTGCGTTAGAGTTCATATGAGTCTCACATGGACTCTGAGCAGTGCTCACACTGGGGTGATTGAGGATAGAACCGAAGGGACTAAGAGTGGAAGTTTTTAAAAGAGCAACAGCATATAAAGAGAGACAGATTTAAACAGTTTTGATTTAAGAAGAAAACAAAGTTTAAGGCATGGAACTTGTAGAAAGAATTGCACCCAGAAAACAAGCAAGGTTCATGCTCAAACACACAGTTCAAATGAGTTGAAGTCTAGTTAACAATCTAGTTAAGCTAGGTATTCAATGCTAGCATTTAGGACAACCTTGCTTAATCACAGAAGCAATTAGGCAAAACAATCAGGTTATCACATGAATTCAGAGGGATACCAGACATGTTAGCAATAACCTAAAAATGTAAAATAAATTCTAAATGAAAATGCAATGTATTTTTGTATTTTCATGAATTAAATAAAATTAAACATGCACAGAAAAATACAAATAATTAGGAAAATTCTACAAAAATTCCTAAAATGGCAAATAATTTAAAAAAAATCTATTTCCTTGGGATTCTTAGGAGTATTTCATAGAGGGCAAAAATCACGTGCTCACAGATAGCATATCAAGAATGCACAGAAACAGAGATATAAAATGAGGATATAACCTTTATGACTGAAACAATAGGCCTACGGCTAAGGCAATTAGCTAAACATGGCAAAATAGCTCTAACATTTCTCAAACAACTAAGCAGGTGGCCTATACATGATTTCTAACATGAATAATAACTCACATAGTCATATAAATGGAGAAAAAATGATATTAAAGAAGCATGATAGTAAAATAAG
>NW_017679558.1:0-16404 GCF_001879085.1 Nicotiana attenuata
TTTTTCATCCGGGCTCAGGATCCGCGATACTATGAAAGACTAATGTTGATCGAGAATACATAAATTTTCATCAAGCTAGGAGAAAGGATCGAGGAAGGTATAAAGAGTGGTATGGTTACGAACTTTGAAGTCTTGCAAGCTACCAATAAGGCTCTACAGTCTGGTGGTGCGTCCAAGAAAAGGGACGTAAGCGCCGTGATGGTTGCACAGAGAACCAAATCACCTGTCAAATACCAAACTTATCCAATGCCTCCACTTACATATCAGCCCACTCCAAATTACCAAACACCCTCACCTTCCTACCAAACTCCACCGCCTACTTATCAATCACCTCCACCTCCTACATACTAACTTGCTTCACCCACGATATTCCCAGCTCGCACACGTCTACCAGGCTTACAGCACTCAACAATCCCACAATCAATCACCTCCCCCTCGTCAAAACTTTCCTAGACCCCGACCAAATTTCGACCGCAGAACTCCCAAACAGTATACTGCCATTGCTGAACCAATCGACCAGCTGTACGAAAGGCTCAAAGCTGCTGGTTACGTCACCCCTATCCCTGCTATAACCCCTGAAAACCCTTCCCAATGGGTCAACCCAAATAAAACCTGTGCATACCATTCTGGCATGAAACGACATACCATTGATGAATGTCGCTCCCTGAAGGATAAGATCCAGGCTTTGATTGACAACAAGATCATCGTGGCAAAGGAGCCTGCTCCGAATGTCCGCAATAACCCTCTACCAGACCACAAGGGTGGAGGTGTTCACATGATTGAAATAGAGGATGATTGGGATCCCAAAGGATCAATCGGCTTGATCGCAGAAGGAGACGATCTAAAGAAACCAACAGTCACCCTTAATCCGATTGTAGTCCAGATTCAGCCTTCTGGAGATGCCGACGTAAACATGTCCATACCACTTGAGTTTGAAACACCATCCTCTGCGAAGACGCCAACACCAATCGAGGTCGAGTGTGGGTCCCCAAAGGCGCCTGTACCATTTGAAGTTGCCGTATTACCTTCCAAAGCGAAGGTTCCCATTCCGGTAGCAATGACAGCCGTAACACCATTCCACACAAAAGCCATACCATAGGACTACACAGCCGAGGCAAGAAGGAAAGGAAAAGCCAAGTTCGGGGAAGTAGTTGCGGCACAAGGTATGACAAGAACCGGCAGGGTTTATACCCCGGAACACTTGGCTGAGTCGAGTAAGCAGACCTCTGGTCGACAAACCATCATTGAAACTGGGCCCAATGACCTCTGGAGAAAGAAACAAGCAAAGGAATACTCAGTCATTGATCAGCTGAACAAAACACCGGCACAGATTTCTATCCTTGCTTTGCTATAGAGTTCCGATGTACACAAGAATGCTTGTTAAGAGTGCTGAGTGAAGCATATGTACCAAGCAACATCACCGGTGGAGAGATGGCTAACATGGTGGGTCAGGTATTGGAAAGTCACAAGATCACTTTTCACGAAGATGAGCTGCCACCACAAGGGTTGAGTCACAACAAGGCATTGCACATCACCGTGCAGTGCGAAGATTATTTTATCACCAGAATCTTGGTCGATGGGGGGTCCAGCCTCAACATTTGTCCGTTGGTAACACTCAGGACATTGGGAAAAGGGTTGCATGAAATCAAGGACGGGGCCATCAACGTTAAGGCTTTCGACGGTTCTCAAAGGTCTACTATTGGGGAGATTAGCTTGTGTTTGCAAATGGGGCCTACTTGGTTTGATGTTGATTTTCAAGTAATAGACGTGTCGGCGTCCTACAACCTGCTATTGGGACGGCCGTGGATTCATGATGCTGGGGCTGTGGCATCAACACTACATCAGGCAGTGAAGTTTGAGTGGAATCACCAGGAGGTGATCATTCACGGCGACGGTAGCAATCCCATATACAGTCGCCAGACCATCCCAGCGATTGGAGGAAGAAGAAAGATAGGTGGAGAAACTTACCACCACATCGAACGAGTCAACGCCGTCGATAAGGATAAGTGGTGGGATAACAAAATTGAAAGCATATTGAATTGGAGCGGGTATGAACCTGGCAAGGGACTTGGCAAGAATCTCCAAGGAATCGCTAAGCCCATCAAGCTCAAGAAACACGGCACCACCTTCGGATTGGGGTATGAATATACCTGGAAAGAATTCAATGAATGGTCACCACCCTGACGCGGTCCCTACTATCCGTTGGAGCAGCCGATACCCCGTTTGGAGCAGACCTTTCAACCGGCCGAGGTCATCTATGGGTCAGAAGAAGAAGAAGCCCTAGCAGCAATGAGGAATTTGTTCCTAGAAGGAGATGATATGTATTGCTGTGTCGTTCTCGAGGAGGAGGGGGAGGAAGGCCCTTCCATACATGCGGTAAGCAGGGGAGCATGCCTCAACAATTGGACCATCAGAACTACCAGAGCCCGGCGTGCCTCGGGGTAGCAAGGCTGAACAAGCACCATGCACTATTTTATTTTTACTAGTTTACTTTCTTTTCGCATTTTATTTTCTGCAAAAAGAGCTCCAATGTTCAAAACACTCATGGAATTTATCAAAGCATTTCAATTGTATTAAATCTAACTCTTATTATTTTCTCTCATTACTTTACTTATACAGCATTACTGTTACTTATCTTGATGAACCAATGACTGTGACATGCAACGAGACAACGCAACAAACGGACATAGATTCAGAGGAAGATGACATACCGGAAGAGATTGTTAAGGAAGTCGAGAATTTCGAAAATAGACCTAAGTCCAACCTGGACGAGACTGAGATTGTTAACATGGGAGATGCAGAAAACATCAAAGAAACACGAATCAGTGCTCATTTGTCACCATCAGGGAAGGAAGAATATACAGAGTTTCTAAGAGAGTATGAGGACATATTCGCCTGGTCGTACGACGACATGACTAGTCTGAGTACATCTATTGTGGTGCACAAACTACCAACCTATCCAGCCTGTCCGCCAGTAAAATAGAAGCTCAGAAAGTTCAAGCCATATATGAGTTTGAAAATTAAGGAAGAAGTCACTAAGCAGGTCAAAGCTAAGGTTCTCAGGGTAGTAGAGTATCCAACATGGTTAGCCAACATTGTGCCAGTACCGAAGAAGGACGGGAAGGTTAGAGTCTGTGTCGACTACCGGGATCTCAACCGGGCCAGTCCAAAAGACGACTTCCCCTTGCCGAACATACACATCCTGATTGACAATTGCACCAAGAATGAATTGCAATCATTTGTGGATTGTTTCACCGATTACCACCGGATTTGGATGGATGAAGAAGATGTTGAGAAAACGGCTTTCATTACGCCATGGGGAATGTATTGCTACAAGATGATGCCATTCGGGTTAAAGAATGCAGGGGCCACCTACATGAGAGCCATGACCACCATTTTCCATGATATGATACACAAGGAGATCGAAGTATATATAGATGACATCATCATCAAGTCCAAGAAAGCCGCTGATCACATGGAAGATTTGAGGAAGTTCTTCAATAGACTGAGAAGGTACAACTTAAAGCTGAATCCCGCAAAGTGTGCATTTGGGGTTCCCGCTGGAAAATTACTTGGGTTCATTGTGAGTCGCCGAGGGATAGAGCTGGATCCATCAAAAGTCAAAGCTATTCAAGAATTGCCACCGCCAAAGAACAAGAAAGAAGTAATGAGTTTCTTGGGAAGACTTAACTACATCAGCCGGTTCATAGCACAATCTACCGTTATCTGTGAGCCAATTTTCAAGATGTTGAAGAAGGACGTCGCTACCAAATGGACTGATGATTGCCAAAAGGCCTTTGACAGAATTAAGGAGTACTTGTCAACACCACCAGTTTTGGTCCCGCCCGAGCCAGGTAGACCCCTATTACTCTACCTTGCGGTATTGGATGGAGCGTTCGGTTGCGTCTTGGGGTAGCATGATGAAACGGGGAGAAAGGAGCAGGCCATCTATTATCTTAGCGAGAAGTTCACCCAGTATGAAGCTCGGTATTCTCTGTTAGAGCGCACCTGTTGTGCTTTGACTTGGGTATCTCAAAAGATGAGGCACTATTTCTGTGCCTATACTACGTATCTCATATCAAGGATGGATCCATTGAAGTACATCTTTCAGAAGCCCATGCCCACTGGCAAGCTAGCCAAGTGGCAAATCCTGCTGAGTGAATTCGACATTGTCTACGTAACTCAGAAAGCAATCAAAGGACAGGCTTTGGCAGATCATCTTGCTGAGAATCCCGTGGACGGAGAATACGAACCCCTAATGACGTATTTTCCTGACGAAGAGTTGTCATTCATAGGAGAAGACATTGCAGAGTCCTATGATGGTTGGAGGATGTTTTTCGACGGAGCAGCATATTTCAAAGGGGTTGGCATAGGAGCAGTCCTAGTATCAGAAACTGGCCAGCATTATCCGGTGTCCGCCAAGCTCAGGTTCCCCTGCACTAACAATATGGCCGAGTACGAAGCCTACATCTTAGGGCTCAAGATGGCCATTGACATGAACATCCGAGAGTTGCTAGTGATTGGAGATTCAGACTTGCTTATACATTAGGTCCGAGAAGAATGGGCAACCAAGAACTCCAAGATACTCCCATACCTGCATCATGTACAGGAGTTAAGAAAGAGGTTCACAAAGACAGAGTTCCAACATGTTCCCAGAGTCCAGAATGAGTTTGTCGATGCATTGGCTACCCTGTCATCCATGATACAGCATCCGGATACAAACTTCATTGATCCCATTCCAGTAAAGATCCATGATCAGCCAGCTTATTGTGCCCACATTGAAGAAGAGGCAGACGAAAAGCCTTGGTTTCATGATATCAAGGAATATTTGGCAAAAGGAGAATACCCGGAGGTTGCAAACACTACTCAGAAACGCACGCTTCGAAGGTTGTCCAACAATTTCTTTCACAGAGGAGGAATCCTATATAGGAGGACTCCAGATTTGGGATTACTAAGGTGTGTCGACGCGAAGGAAGCATCTAAACTGCTAGAGGAAATTCATGCCGGGACCTGTGGTCCGCATATGAACGGCTTTGTCTTAGCCAAGAAAATACTCCGTGCTGGCTACTTTTGGATGACCATGGAGACTGACTGCATCCAGTATGTCCGAAAATGCCACCGCGGCCAGATACATGCAGATATGATAAAGGTACCTCCAAATGAGCTTAATGCAACTAGCTCACCATGGCCCTTCGCCGCTTGGGGAATGGATGTTATTGGTCCAATCGAGCCGGCCGCTTCCAACGGGCATAGATTCATCCTCATGGAAATTCACTATTTTACCAAATGGGTCGAAGCAGCATCTTACAAAGCAGTGACTAAGAAAGTCGTGGCGGATTTTGTCCGCGACCGCATTGTTTGCCGATTCGGGATTCCAGAGTCGATCATCACTGATAATGGTTCCAACCTCAATAGTGACTTATTGAAAGCTATGTGCGAGACCTTCAAGATCACACATAAGAATTCCACAGCCTACAGGCCCCAAATGAACGGAGCTGTAGAAGCCGCCAATAAGAATATCAAGAAGATACTAAGGAAAATGATAGAGAAACATAAGCAATGGCACGAAAAGCTATCATTCGCTCTATTGGGGTATCGCACCACAGTACGCACATCAGTTGGGGCAACCCCCTACATGCTGGTTTATGGTACAGAAGCCGTCATTCCCGTCGAAGTAGAAATTCCTTCCTTAAGAATCATACAGGAAGCCGAGCTCGACGATGCAGAGTGGGTAAAAAGTCGTTACGAGCAGTTGGCTCTTATAGATGGAAAGAGAATGAATGCAGTTTGTCATGGTCAGCTTTATCAGAACAGAATGTCCAGAGCTTTCAACAAGAGAGTCAAACCAAGACGGTTCACACCGGGGCAGCTGGTGTTAAAGAAGATTTTTCCACATCAAGATGAAGCCAAAGGAAAATTCTCTCCCAATTGGCAGGGTCCATACATGGTTCATCGGGTTCTGACAGGAGGAGCCCTTATACTTGCAGAAATGGATGGAGAAGTCTAGCCAAAACCAATCAACTCAGACGCAGTCAAGCGATACTATGTGTAACCATTTATGATTTCCTTATGTAATTTGAACTACGTCTGACCTGATTCCCGTTTAAGAGGGGATACGTAGGCAGCCTTATGGGTTCGGTCACAATTCAATAAAATTTTCATTTCCCCCCGCAATTGGAAACTGGTGCAGAATTTTGAGGAGGACCTCAAAATTCCGAAGTAACTTCAGCCGATCATCGCAAACAGCCGTCAGAAGTATCAACCCATTAAACTGGGGCAGAATTTTGAGGAGGACCCTCAAAATTCCAAAGTAAGAGAGGTTGCAATGTCTTGAACCACGTCACAGTCGTCGGTTCATCTAAAAACTATTTCTTAAATATATACATATGTCATATCTTTAACAAACTCATGCATATTTATTATCGAAATCGCTCAGTTCAGCAACGCTACCCCTATGATACATACCGTGTCATCAAATCAGAGCCGAACATGGCAAGCAAAGTCAGCGGGGACACGAACTAACTTTTCCCCTTTACAAAACTCACGATTTTTCTTTAGATGCAGGCACCCAAGTCACGAAATCATATATTATACGCTCACACTGTTCAGGAACACAACCCTCAGAACCGTCGCACCTATTCGCATTCGCCATCCACACACAATATCCCCAGCATTCGCAATATCATAATCAGCTACCAGCTATCAGCTAAGAATTTTTATTACTATTCATCTTTCATCTCTTGCATAAGGCTACCATTCTCCCTTCCGAGGTTAAGCTCTACCTCCATCTGCATTTCCTGCATTGCATAAGGCTACCATTCTGCCTTCCGAGGTTAAGCTCTACCTCCATCTGCATTTTCTGCCATTCTGCCTTCCGAGGTTAAGCTCTACCTCCATCTGCATTTTCTGCATTGTATAAGGCTACCATTCTGCCTTCCGAGGTTAAGCTCTACCTCCATCTGCATTTCCTGCATTGCATAAGGCTACCATTCTGCCTTCCGAGACTAAGCTCTGTCTCCATCTGCATTTCTTACACTGCATAAGGCTACCATTCTGCCTTCCGAGGTTAAGCTCTACCTCCATCTGCATCGGCTGAAAAATCACCACTTCATTTAAATCCTACATCGGCTGAAAGATCGCCATTTTTACTTACATTTTTGCATGGCTAAAAGATCGCCATTTTTATTTCCATCCTGCATCGGCTGAAAGATCGCCATTTTTACTTGCATTTTGCATGGCTGAAATATCGCCACCTTTATTTACATTTGCATCGGCTGAAAATCGCCACTTCATTTAAATCCTGTGTCGGTTGAAAGATCGCCATTTTTACTTACATTTTTGCATGGCTGAAATATCGCCACCTTTATTTACATCTGCATCGGCTGAAAAATCGCCACTTCATTTAAATCCTGCATCGGTTGAAAGATCGCCATTTTTACTTACATTTTTTGCATGGCTGAAATATCGCCACTTTATTTACGCTTTCATGGGCTGAAGGATCGCCACCTATTGCATTTCATGGGCTGAAAGATCGCCAAATCGTCCAAAGGCGTCATTGTTCGGAGGCACCATCCCGAGAACGCCATGCCATGGCCTGAGGACCCCTTTTATCTCTTGCATATCATTATTCAAAGGCATCATAGTTCGGAGGCATCATTCTCATAGCCCGAGAGCATCATTCCATGGCCTGCGAATCCTTTATTATATGCTTCATGGCCCAGGGCCTCATGGTCCAAGCACGTCATCCTAACCGTCCGAAGACAACATTCATGGTCCAACGGGAAATTGCATCATGTTTAAATATATGCACAATATACGTTTGTATTGCTTGTTTGTAGGTAAACCGGCTAGCAACGGCCGTCCCAGCAGGAGCGATCCCGCTCCAGTTCCCGCAGCCCTGGCAGACTTTAACCATCCATCCCAACCTAAATATCGCGTCCGTTCATGAAAGATCTCCATCGGCATGTTCCGCCGTCGGATCCTAAACTACATATGGCCTAATTCCTGTACGACCAAGGATATGTAGGCAGCTCAGGAACTAGAGCACGGTCAACTTCTTTAAACCATTTCACTCGGTCAAAATTGGCCATCATATCTTTACCCGGCAACTCTTTCATCCCTCCCGGGTAAAGAGGGGCAGCTGTTGATACCCAATTTTTCCCTGTATATTTTTATATGCAAAATACTTTCGAAATAGTATACATATATGCATATATAAGCATGTCCAATTTTTATTATTTTTTCCAATTTTTAAAAAAGATTTAAGCCGATTTATTGCCCTATTTTAGCAATACAAAAGCCAATAAGTGTTCTTCAAATTATCATTTTGGTGGTTAATCTATTTTATTTTTATATTTACGCCAATATATAGCTAAGGTAATTTTTTACACATTTTTATAGATTGATTTGGCATTTTTAAGCTAAATTTGCACTAATTGCAATTTTAGCCTATTTTAAGATTTGAATGACGTTTTTAATTATAAAATTTACTCCAGTATTTTTAATTTAATGATTATATATTATTAATTAAATTAGTGCCTTCAATTTGTTTCAAAAATCATTTTACTATTTTTATAAATTAAAAAAGGGAAAAGTGGCTATTTAACTGATAGCCTTATTTGCATTTCAATTATAGCCAAAATCAACCACCCCAATAGCTCAATTCCAATTTCAAACGGACTAGCCCAAGTCCTAATATATAACCCTACCCCTAACTCGTTAATAAAACCCGCCCAGTTTTCTTTGATCTAGGCCGTTGATCATTTTGATCAACGGCCACGATTCCCCCTTACCATTTTAATTCACCGAAAACCCAACCCTAATTCATTCCCCCCCCCCCCAGAGACGCCGCCTTGCAACCCCCTTCGTCTATCAAACTCTCTCGAACCTTCCTCAACCCTAATCGTCTCCTATCGTCTTCAACCTCAAAACCCACCGGAAACCATGGCTTTTCCGGCCATGGTAACCTTATACTCTCCCCCTGTTACTCTTGTGTGCTCGATATTTGAAGAATCGAGGCCAGACCTCGAAGGTCTTCATCCAGACCTGTGCCAGCTCGAGGTTTCACGGCCATCGCCGGCCTTGCTCCGGCGTATCCTGGTCCTATGAGCCTATCTCTGACCTTTCCGACCAAGATCGGACCTTTTCAAAGCCTTTCTCATTCTAGGGTTCTTCTGAAACCCTAACTATTCGAGGTTTTCTCCGATTTTTCTTAAATCTGTTACGTATCTATGCTCTACTTGGGTTTTTAAACGATTTCCCCAATTTTTTCTTTTAAAAAATTACTTTTAAAATCACTTCTCTTCGATTTAGGGTTTTCTGAAATGCTTAAAATGTTTCTCCGATTTTTCGTTTCCTTTTCTTTGTGTGTATTTGTCTCCACTATGCTCTTATGTTTTCTTTTCTACCACGCATGTTCTTCTACTATGTTCTTATGTTTTTCCTGTTATCACGCATGTTTTTCTATGGTATTTTCGATATTCCGTTCGTTTTTCTACTGTGTTTCTATGCTATGTTTTCACATGCTTTCCCACTATGTTCTGCTATTTGCCTTCCACTATGACCTAATATGCTTCGCCTACTATATCCTTCTACCATGTTCTTAAGTGTTTACTGTTTCACTTCTACTTTACCTTGTTTTAAGAGACTTGTGTAAGCGTGTTTTCTCTACTATTTCTTCTACTCTCATTGTGTTTCGAATTAGTTTCTTCACTCTATTTGCTTTGAACTTTCAACTTATTTGCTTGCTTTCTTATGAGTTTCTGAAAGAAAGCTCAGAGCCTGTTTGGCTACTACTTCCTCATCTCTGTACTTGACTCGAGGTGGAAACCCTAGAATTTGGGGGTTCTGCCGAGGTTTGATCATGTGATTGAACTAGGGTTCTGTTTGAGAACCCTTGACTCTTTCAGATTAATTTCTGAGTCTATGAAGTAAGTTTGAACTTCTTTGTTTGCATACAATTCTGAACCTTTTTTTAATTTCTTCTATGCTAGACTCTTGTACTGATTGGCATGCTAGTTCTTCGTGTTTAAGCGTGTCTGTATGATTTTATATGTGTGATGAATCTTTCTCCAAAAAGGTTTTCCAACTTATGATGGATTCAGAATCTTTTTTTTAGGGTCTGATTGATTGATACTGATTTTCCTTAAGTAAAACCTTTCTTCACCTTCTCTGACTAGATTCATTCATACCAAATTCAGACCTTGTGATTTACTGGCCGTTAATTGATTGCCTTTCCTTAAATTGTACAACTGTGTACTGTCAAGACCTTGTCCTTAAATAAACGTCTATGTATTTACCCCTCTTGTACTGCTTTGAAAAGGGTTTGATTAATCTCTTTCCTTAATTAGTTTTACCCGTTTGAAATCAGAATCCCTTAATTAAAGGGAAACCTTGTGTAATTGATTTTCAAACTATTTTCTTACCTATTTCTGCTTGCTTTCTACACTATAAAAGGCACGACCCTTTCTACACAATGGACACGGTTAATTCAACATTTTTACACTTCAGATTTCACACTTACAATCTCACAAAAACTCATACTTGGGGTATTCTTGCTTCTTGTCTGCACTTTGGCTTTACAAGACTACTGCTTTCTTTTGCTTGATTACTTGAGACTGGTATGTTCTAGTTTTGGTTTCAGCATCACCCCAATGTATTTTACTTACAGCCTTTACATCCATGTTTACTTTACTGTCTGTATGGAGTTAAATGTCAACTAGCATGTTAATTTCCTTTCATCTCTTTCTGCTGTGAATCCCTACATCCCTGTTTTCCTCTATGTGCTTTGAGTTGTAGTTC
The DNA here is from genome assembly GCF_001879085.1 of Nicotiana attenuata. Classification (NCBI taxonomy): domain Eukaryota; kingdom Viridiplantae; phylum Streptophyta; class Magnoliopsida; order Solanales; family Solanaceae; genus Nicotiana; species Nicotiana attenuata. The sequence continues at coordinate 10,801 of NW_017679558.1, forward strand.
AGAACATGGCAATATGCAAGTTATTGTTCATGTTTGGACCTGATCCCTTTGGGGATCCTAACTCCCAAAACAATGTGTTCCAACGGTCTGGTGGGGTGTGCCAGCATTTCCTATTGCTAGGTATGCCCACTAGCCTGTCTTTGCCACTTCCCTTTCCCCTTTTCAGAATTCCTTCTATGCACTTACACTCACTCTTAGCTTCTAAGTTCTGCCCCCCCTCCTGTGAGACATGCCTTGGGACCTTGAGTTCCCTTTGAACTTGGACACTTGAGGGCTGGCCTTTCCACACTACACTATGACTCAATCCTGCAATGTACTTGGGTATGAGCACTGCCCAGAGTCCATGAGGCTCTTAGGGAACTCTGACACACCCCAAATGAGAAAGGCTTTGGATCTTGATCTTTGGAGTTGGTTTACTTCATGCTTCAGGCAGGAAACCTGAATCAGGCTCTCTTTGGTTGTAATTTTATTCTTTTTTTTTCTGATGTAGTTTCTTTATTTTGGACTGTAATAAACTTCTGGGGTGATTAGTGAAAAAGGGAAGGGTAACCATGCATGCAAAGGGGTAGATATCATGCTCATAGGGAATTACTACACTTCTGTATTCATGTATCCTGCTTACAGCTTTGCACGTCTCCATCCACATAGATATCCTGCTCATAGGCTTTTCTGCATTCCTGCATCCATGTAAATATCATGTCTATAAGGAATTCTGCATCTTACATATAGATGCCATGTCTATAAGGAATTCTGCATCTCACATATAGATACCATGTCTATAAGTTAACCAGAAATCCAGATCCTGCATATGCATTGGTCACTAGGCAAACCTGTTTATAGGATTAAAAACTAACAGCATTCAGATATCATGCCCATAGGATTTCTGCACTCTTACTACGCCTGTAAAAGTGTTTAAAGTCAATAACGCCTAGAAATCATGCCTATAGGAACTATCAATCCAACATGAATCGTTCATTCGCTTATAGGGCTAAAATCAGTAACGATAATGCTTAACGTCTGCAGAATTTACGCTCTTTTACCAAAACTCGCCTTTCCTGGTTAACTGACAACTTCTTTTCCTAAATCAGCATGCTTCTTTTTTTCTGAAATTAATAGATATCATGCCTATAGGTTTTCGTTTAACACTTAGGCAAGCCATAAGGTAAACTTATAAATTGAATCAGATTTTATTAACTACAACGAGCAGGCAGGCCTGATTCGGGCTTCTTATCTTAAATATGTAATAGATCAGTCTACCACAACTCTTAAGTTTAATCAGACCCTAATCAGTACGTGTAAGACATGCTAAACTATATGCTTCACTTTGTTTTGAGGAGGTCTGTTTGAGCCTTTCTATCTGTTATGTGCTTCTCCCCAAATTTGCTATATATGTGTTTTGATTGTCGCCTTAGAGTTTTGTCTTTTGAAAACTATAAAACCTCACACCCCTTCCTTTTAGGATTAGTAGTCCCAAATACCTCCGGGACTGATAGGATTGGGGCGGGTAATAGCATGCAATAAGTAAAACGAGACCATTCCGCGTTGAATACCTTAACGGGGTGGGAAAGGGTAGATATGGATATGATGACCATGCGATAACACCACGTGTATAAACGGTTACCGGGTGTTGTGTGGGGTGATCCATATTATTTATAAACCTAGGACCCCCCTCCCTTTACTTGTTTATTTTATTTAGAACTTCAAAACTGCTTTTTCTCAAATTCCAGCTTCTTTGACTGCTTTTAACTTCAATTACTTGCAACAATTATGTGAAAACCCCCTCCCTTTACTCGTTTATTTTATTTAGTATTTCAAAACTGCTTCTTCTCAAATTCCGGCTTCTTTAACTTCTTTTAACTTCAATTACTTGCAACAATTATGTGAAAGCCCCCTCATATTTGTTACTCTTACTTGTCTACTTGTTGTTTGCGCTTAAAGTCACAATTATAGTATGGCCGGGAACCACACTAGTGGATCTCAAGGGGTGCCTAACACCTTCCCTTCGGGATAATTTCGAGCCCTTACCCAATCTCTGGTTCTATAAATCAAAATTCTTCTTAGTGTTCTAATGCACTTAATCATTAGGTGGCGACTCTTCAATTCAAACCCAATTCCCAAAAGGAAACGAGTTGTCCCCCCAAATGTCATAAATCCGATTTCGCGAGAAAAAGGGGGCATCGACATGTCCAATTAAATAATTATTTATTTAATTTATTGAACTAACAAAATTCTAAAATTGTTGAAATTGACACACATAATAATTAAAGATAATTTGGTGCTACCGGGCCTCAAATATCGAGCCTGGAACCCATAGATAATTACTCAGTCCAATTATAAAAATAATTATTTAATTTATTATAACACAAACACACAATTAATATTGGTTAAATTACAGTAGACGACATGGACTTGCCGCCAGTGCATCCTGGACCAGCCGAGGATCAGATATTAGTATTACAGGGCGACCATAGGTCCTCCTATGTATGGGAGGGACATCTATTGGATCAGACTTTCCGCGCCAGGAGACCGGACGATTTGTGGGACTTTTTGAGGGAGAGACATTTCCATCCCCGCGTAGTCGAGCGCCTAGAGGCTACGGGCTTCCTTAGGATTTTTCAGATTGGGCGGATGCAGCTCGATTGGTCTCTCATCACGGCGTTGATAGGGCGGTGGCGACCGGAGACACACACTTTTCACCTGCCCACTGGAGAGGCCACCATCACGCTTGAGGATGTTCGGGTTTTGTATGGGCTGCGTGTAGATGGACTGGCCGTTGCACTGCCCAGTACATGAGAGTATGACGCGCCCCCAGTATTTGGATTTGCTGGGGCAGTATACTGGTTACAGACCACAGGGTGAGGCTGCACTTAAAGGGGGCAGTCGCGTTTCTATGACAGCCATCAGAGAGCATATGGAGGTATTGTACCCCGACATTACCGGCGAGATAGAGGCTATCCATATTGACCGGTACACGAGGTTGGCGCTGTTCCTTCTTTTTGGGGGTGTCTTGTTCCCGAACACTTCGGGAAATCTAGTGAGTATGCGCTTTCTGCATCATCTACAGCAGCTAGATGAGTTACCCCGGTACAGCTGGGGTGCTGCTACTCTAGCATACCTGTACAGGAGTATGTGCCGGGCGAGCATGGGCAACCAGGTGGACATATGTGGTTTTCTGCCGCTTCTATAGGTGACAACATTTTCGAATACTCTGTTCATTACTCTGAATTCTATATAGTCAAAATGATTCTTAAATTTTACATCAACCTTTTATCTTAGGTTTGGGCCTGGCAGCGGATCCTGCCATTGCAGCCACCTCTACCACCACTAGAGCCGGGTGTAGCACCTCTGTTTCTCCCTCTAGCTACGAGGTGGGTTCTCTGGCGTGGGAACTACCAAGCGACTGATGCTCATCATAATCTCCCCCTTGTCAGGGATGTGTTAGATATGCTGGTGCCCGGACAAGTGAATATGTACTTAAACTTACATCTTATAAATTCACTTGTGTTGCGCATACTCATTTTTATGTTATTATTTGATAGTTCATCTGGACGCCATACATCGTCGAGTTGCTAGCTCAGCTGCCCGATTATTGCTCAGTCGATCGACTGCTTTGGAGCACTTCTGTCCCGATAATCTTCTTCGATGTGGTGGAGCATCATGCCACAGAGCGTGTACTTTGCCAGTTTCACCGTCCCCAGACAATACCGGGGGAGCCTGCATGGGTACCTACACATTATCAGCGGGATGACCGTACCAGGGTGGACGATGAATATGTAGGATGGCTAGAGCAGCAGGCCCTTATTTGGGACCAGCGACAGTATCGTGTTCCACCATCACCTTCACATATCCAGGAGGCCACTATTGAGCTGTATACGTCATGGTACTGCCGTCACACCCGACTGATGATCGGGAACCCCATTTATGTACTTGGCAATCGGTACAGACCATACGCCGGGAGGCACGAGGCACTGGTATGTTTTTGTGGCTTATTAATATATTATAATTGTGATATAGCGTTATTTAATTAATATTTTAAATGTTGCGCATGCTATTGGTTATCACATGTTCTACCGGTTGGGACAGGAGATGCAGCAGCAAGGCGACAATGCTGGAGTCGTTGAGTATGGCCGGCGGGTGGAAGAGCTGGCTCGTCGGACCCTGTATCGAGCGAGAGATGGCGCGAGGTTGGATCACGAGGCTGAGTATGCGGCGCCAGAGGAGTACCATCGGGGTAGGGCTGTCCCACGAGGCAGGGTTAGGGCACGAGGTAGGGGTGCCCCACGAGGTCGCGGGGGACGGCGAGGAGGTGGTCCCCAGCAAGGGGCGTTGAGGCACCTGTCAACCCACCTGTTGAGGCACATGATGAGGATCTTGGAGATGATCAGCCGGGTAACTTCCCTCAGGTAGATGAGCCTTCCAGCAGCATGCCGTCGTACAGCCTTCAGCTATCTCTGCCAGCATCGCAGGTCACCCCGTCAGATACATTGATGATCACAAGTACATTCGACGGGGATGTAGAACAGTTCTTTTCAGGCCCATCTACCGTAGTTGAGGATCGGCCAACCCGGGATGTGGATGACGGGCGCAGATTGAGTTATGCCTCATCCCCGGCGGTTGATGCGGATGCACCACAGGCGCAGGTATGTTTGTATTACTGTAAAATTTCAATTTGTTTTCTTTTCCTTAATGATTTCCCATAAATTAATTTTTAATTTTCTTATTAAGGCTTTGTCCCAGCCCATCACGGAGGCCATTGTATGCGCTGATGATGACACCACGGAGGCCGACGAGACCATGGTGAGAAAATGGTTTTGACTTAACACGTACAATACTAATATACATTTTTCATAGCTAAGCTTAGTACTTGTTTTGTAGGTTGCTGAAGGCCCGACGACCTTTTTACCGATCCTGCCAGCTGTATTGTCGATGCTGCTGCGCATCCTCACATAAAGAGGCGACTTGATGATGATCCCGATAGTGTACCCGGGCGACAGGGGATGCGACTAAGGCCAGCAGCAGCACTGAAGCACACAGGCTGCGGGACTCATTGATTTACTTTTGTTTGTACTTTGTAAAAATACTACATTATGTAAGTAATGGCAACAATTATATTTTAACAACAATTTTGTTTTAACTGCGGTTGAACAACAACTTTATTTTAACAGTAAAACACAAACACAAACATAACTTCATTGTAACAGAATTTGAACAACAATTTTATTTTTACATGACAACACAAACACAAAACGAGCGCACCTAAACATACACATAACAAAAAACAAACAGCACAACTAATGAAAACACTTGACAAGGGAAACATAAAGATACGTTACTACGCTCAACAAGTACATGTCATTATTTAGTCATCATCGCCTAGTATTCTCCGCTCCAACCACTTGAATTGGTCTTCCAGCTTTTTTTTTCTCTTCTTCCACCTCCTTGAGTTTTGCCTTTAACTCCACAATTTCTTGCTTGGATTGGTGTTGTCTTTCCCACTGCCTCTTACACACATCATGAAGATGATACAACTTGTCTTTGTAGTATTCCTGCTCACATGGTTCATCAATCCATACCTTAAAATTGCATGTAGGTACGTCGGATTAC
>NW_017679559.1:0-16402 GCF_001879085.1 Nicotiana attenuata
AACTATCGTGGAACAAAATAGTTTTAATAAGAGAGATCAAAAGTAATTCACCATCTTAAGTGGGATTCTTTCCAAATCCTCATACGATGAGTGACAAGACCAGGATCTTAAAACTATCCTTCGGCATTTGAAATCTCCGATTTTTACCACTCCACCAAATCAAACTTTTGAAATCTCTCTTTTGCTAAAGAACTCAAACTTCAATCAGAATGAATATTATTTTTCGAAAGGTAACAAGTAGAATGAATCTTTAGACAGTTTCAAATATAAAAGCAATAACTAGAGAGTGAATAGTCTCAATTTATGTAATAAGGCATGGAATAATCGAGCAGCACATCTGCTAATAAGGATGGTTGCACTCACTTAAAAAGGAATCAACCAAGAAATAAGATGAAGATCACAGGCAACATACTATATTTATCATTGGAAGTAGTGGACAAAGTGCAATTAACACAACCACCACCAACACTCATTTTGTCATATTCTCCATTACAACATGGATTCTTCTCCACTTCACTTGCTACAAGGTTCAAATCAATTTCCATTAAATCTAGAAAAGTTGGTTTTTGTTTGGTTGAATTTTCTTTACTCTTAGTTTAACGTTACACTCCAACAAAACAAAAAAATAGTGAAAAAGCATATTAAAGGTTGAGAGGAGAGAATCAAGCAGATTAATGATGTCCATTTAACGGAAAAAATAAATCATATTACACATATAATCACAATCAAGAAAGATGTTGCTTTCAAAATGATTCACTACTATATATCAGACATACATGACAAAAAATATTTAAAATATTATAGTTTATAATTTTTACAGGTTTACCTGCTCATTCATCAATGTAGCAATACTTTGGGATCCTCATGTGTGGCCTCGTTTGCTTGGCCCTATTGTTTGTATTTGCTTGGGTACGTCTCTATCATTGAACTATTAAAATGACATTTTATAAATTTTAAATAAAATGTGAGCATAATTAAAATGAAAAGGCTATGAAAATGAGCAGACTAGGAGAATTTTCAAGGTTGATACCTTATCTTTATCAGAAAGCCAATAAGAGACAAGACCACTCCATTAATCCCTCGGTATACGATTTGGTCTATTTTTTAGCAAAGTCTTTAGTTTTATATTTTCGCGTATACTCATCTTTTAAATCGCATTTGTAATCTTTTCATTTCTTTCCTAGTGACTTTAAGATCCACGCTTCTCCACGTTTTGGGATAGAGAACTTCTTCTGGAAAAAATAAAAGCCAACATTTAGAAAATGACATCATGTATAAAAGATTGACCATGTTCACAAAATAATAATAATCATGATAACTACTTTATACCCTCACAAAATTCACAAATTTCTTCTTCTCCTCGTTGTCAAATTTTTTCCAAATATCTACATAGAGAGGTGTTAGTTCTTGAATTCTGGCAATAATTTCATGAAAGCTAGCAAGTTTTCGGCCTTTTTTTTCAATAGCTTGGTTACGATTATCAAACGGCACATCAATTATCTTTCCCGACGGAGGTTTCCAAATATCTTTTAGTAAAGTAGGCCCGCGAACCTTTTTTGATTCTAAATTACCTAGAATGGAAAAGATTTGAATCATATGATATAATTAGAAACAAGGGCTGCAGTCAACTGAATCAGCTGAAAACTGAAAACTGAAAATTTCATTTGCACTTCATTAAGGGCCTCAGACATTTGTGCCAATGCTATAGTAAAACTAGCATCTTACAGTCTGCATTTTTTGGACATAGCCTTAGGTTGAGATTTGCAGTTTTCTTTTGCACTTCATTATGAAAACTAGCTACTGTGAAATATTCCTGTAGAATGTCATCCTGCAGTTTAAGCAAAATATTGTTTAGGATAATACATAACCTGTAGTGACTCTCGTATCTCTTTTTTGTTGGGGTGCATCTTTGAGGTCCTATAGTTTTCAATTAATTTGACACCAAATTTTGTGATTCCAAGACATTGGTCTGAATGCATCACATATTGCTATATTTCTTTGTTCTTATCTCCAAAAGATGTGCTCTCATATTTTGGCATCGTGTTAACATATCAGTCCTAGGTTGTCTACAAGGAATCCAACTGGATCACTGCACTACTTTGGGCAGTCTTGCTGGTATGTTTAAGAAGGTATCCCTACCTTATTCTTGTATACAAAATAACTTTACCAACAATATACTTTTAGTTTAGATGATGATTGTCCTTCAAGGTAGCCCGATTTACTTGATGGATAAGCATACATTCCATACAAGGACATAAAAAAATTTCCCCAACTTGTTTTTCAGTGGTTTAAAAAATCATCTACTCCGTCCAAGTATTTTTTAATAACTCTGTCACAATACATCCATCTTTTATTTCTAGGAATATTCATGACATTCAAGATATTCTTTTCTTTTCTGCAATTATTATAAGAGCAAAAAATACATTAGTAAGAAATTCTTAGTGCATTAAGAAACGAGGAAGAAACGAACAAGATAAAGATAGTTGAGGTTGATTCTATCATAAATAACTAAATGTAAATATCAAATGCATATAACGCCTTTAAATTTATTTAAGCATAACAAATTAGAATGAGTTATTCATTCAAACAAAGGATTAAACTGCAAAATCCACATCCATATTACCATCAAGGATAGAACTCACAGAGAAAACAAACTGATTTTGGTAACGAGAATCTAATAACTAAAACTACAGGGAAAAAATAGCTTGGTGTTTGGGAAGTATATTGGAACAAGCAAGAAGAGAGCAAGCATGGACTCTTAAAAGATTCATTGGGACAGATAAGCATAGTAGATGCCTTTGCATTATAAGGATTTATAAAAATAAAATTTCGATGCTCTTGCTACACATGTAGTTCGGTTAAATAAGAGTTTTCTTCAAGATTATCACTTCTAATTCAAAAAGTGAGACACTTCACGCTGCTAACTTAGGTTCGACATTTTGGACATGAAACAGAATTCTAGTTTTTAATTCAAAAATAACGACAGAACCTATGAGCATGATACGTGAGACATAAGAAAACAGAATTAAATTAGCATCGGCATTACTGACTTACGGTAGGTGAACTTAACAGAAACAAACTTATCAATCAAGCCGCCAGAGTTTAATATTTAAACGAATATATTTAAAATTGATCATTTCTTTTCTTAACAAGTAGCATATCTTAAAAAACATTCTCCTAGCATATCAACCATTAAGTACTTTTATGATTTAAAATGCAAAAGGCAAAACTAGAACTAACAGTATTAAGTAACACGAAGAGATCTCGAAAGCTAACGAATTAAATTGTTCATGTCCACTTAAATCCATAATTCAAATAGAATTACTTTACGCTTAAATTAACATAATTTTCTTTAAGTATAGTCTGCTATGAATAACTTATAGTAGTCAAAAGCAAACATATAATAATAGGGAAAAATAAAAGAATCAATTCAATCAATTGCCCACCAATTTAACAACATCCAAAGATCACAAATTACAATAGCTAACACACAAAAAAATATCTATAGAAATCACAAACTGTCGTAGTTGTACATCACAAATCACAAATCGGCTTACGCTCAAGTGTTTGGGGTACCTGGTAAGCAGAATACTTTGACGATGAAGATAAGAAAGTGAAGGAGAAAAACAATATCAGTAACAATCTCGAAACCTACATAAAAAGATAAGACTGAGAGTTAAACAACCCTGATGCCTCAATAACTTTTTAAAGCAACATTAAAGAAAATTAGATATTTAACTGGTTTCCTCCTTGTATGCTTAAATCTTTACCTTAAAAAAAAGATATGCTCAAATTGATTATCTACAAGACTTTCCTTCAAATGGTAAAGCTAAAATCAAAATATTATTTTAGTAGAATGCAATATTTTTCTATTGGAACATTGCAAAATTTAAAGGTAGGATCACTGCATATACAAAAATATAAGAAATCTCTTATAGCCGGATTTAGCAATATATCTCATAGAAGTTTCTAGCTTGTAATTAACTAAATCTAAAAGTTCAAGAAATTGCAATCCTAGTTTCTCAGCACAAAAATGCTAAGAGCTATATAAGAAGCACATCAGATGTGCTAAAGTTTAGGTTAAACTTTAAAGTGAATAAGCATATGAAAACTTCGCACATCAAACAGACAACATGGACTATCAAGAACGAAAAAAATTCCCTAATACATGTCCCTAATCCATATCAAGCACTCACTCGGATGATTTCAACAAATCGAAAAGAAACCAAACTATATATGTGAAAAGACAACTATTTTAATTGAGTTTAAATAAACTTTTGAACTCAATTCAACAGAACGTGAACATCATACATAATAGTTTTTTTATTAATCTAATAAGAAATAACAATCCTAAGACTAACTTAATAATACAAGAGTGAAAATATTTGCCTGATCAATTTAAATCAAGAAGTAAACAACATACGCAACGCAAAAGTTTTTATATCATTATGATGCTGGAGTTTTATAATTTAAATCTACCGCGAGCTCACATCAATTTTCTTAAATAGTTAATTAGGTAATCTCAAGGGCAAAATACTCACCTAACCAAATACTAAGAAAATAGTCTTCTCCAAAAATATAACTACATTAAGAAATTACCTCAAATACTCGATAAATCATCTTCTTAATACATAAATCCATTGCACACAAGTTTAAGAAATATCATCAGAAATTATCCAAGAAACACTTCTGAAAACTTGAATTACATCAACTTTATTATTTGAACCAAAGAAGAAGGAATACCAAAGAAGATGCGCAAATAGTACTAGTTTTATCGCAGTCAATATAGGTTGGTGTCCCTTAGGTTTATAAAATCTAAAAAACTCACATGATTTTTTATATTAAAACACACGTAATTTTTTGTTTTTAATTTTAGGTTTGCTAAAATAAATAGCGTGTTCATATTCAACCTCTTCCTCCTGATACAATAACAAAAGCTCTGGCAGATGAATACTTTTCTAAAATATATATTACAGAAAAAAGAAGAAAAAAACTTATTCTACTGCACCAACTTTTCTATAAAATCTCAACAAATAGAGATCTAGAATATAGAAATAGTGAAGTTGGATCACTAAATTCATAATGCAATATAGAAACCTATGCTATAAAATCAATTATGTTGCAACGATCAGTAAGTGGTATGATTTGATTATTGGAAAAACATTTTCATAGATTCTTGAAGCTAGAAAGTTATATATACCAACAATACAAAATTAGAAAAGATACTAAAAAGTTCTCATTCAAGAATTAGATCTGCGGCAATAAAAATCCAACAACCAGCAATTACAAATTTTCATCAACCAAATTAGAAGTTTCAGGGCGACGGTCTAGGAACTGAGTGTAATGGTTATCCGAGGTGCGAGGAGTAGCCGGCCGATTTCTGTTTTGTTAAATTTATTGAATTATTTTGTTAGAGAACGTAATTGCTATCGCTCAAAGGTGCGGTCATGTAGTTATTGAGATGGGAGATAAAAATTATTGAAAATCATCAACAAAGTAACCAAAAAAACAAAAACGAAGCCATCATATTCGTTGGCTTTTGGAATCTGATGATATTCAAATTTTGTTTTTGTACCATCCACAGACTCTAATATAGTCAATCCACATGATAATAAGACTTAAAGACAAATAAAGATACTTACCAACAAGTTTGATGGTGGCCGGCAATTTGGTTGCCCATGGGGATTTGGATAGCCTGCTGTAATAATATTTTTTCTTTAATCCTAATTTCTGTGTTTGAGAGGGCTCTCGGTATGAGAGGGTTTGAGAGGGTATATTAACGTTTGCGCGGGAGAGGATTTAGAGGAAAAATTAGAAATTGGAGGGAATACCAAAAGTAAATATTTACTGATTAATATCCATTGGCCGCTAATATTCGCCTTCCGTGAATAGATTAACGGCAATTAATTTATTGCCGCTAAATAATTGCCGCTAAAGCCCATTTTTGTTGTAGTGAGCTGCTATCTGCAAATTGCTATGGAATATCTGTACTAGGAAGGAGAAGCTATAGATACACTAGGTACACACTTACTATATCAAGGGCCATACAGTCTGGAGTACAAAACGAAAGAGTGCTTCCTGGGCAATCCAAAAGATATTTCAGGCTAAGGAGTACTTTGCTAAGGCAGGATTGAATAAAGAAGATGTACAGAGGATGGTGAAGTGTCCAATTAAGCAAATACACAGATCCTTACGAGGAGAATTTCAAAAAGTGCCATGGAGGAAGTTAGTGTGCAATAACCAAGGGCAGCCCAAGTGGATATTCATTTTGAGATTGGCAATTCAACAGAAGCTAGCAACCAAAGAGACACTGGCAAGATGGGGTGTAATTACATATCAAACATGCTCCCTGTGCAACAAGGAAAATGAGACAGTTCAACATATGTTCTTCAAGTGTGAGATAACAGGGAAGATCTGGAATGGTTTATTGAGATGGCAAGGAATACAAATGTTGGCCCAAGTTCAGATGAAGTTTTGAAGATTGACAAAATGAACTCAGTCATGGACCAGGTCCATCATGTGAGATAAAGTGTTAATATACTTATACTTGTGAAAGGCATGTGGAGAAGATAAGTATCAAGGATCAGCAATAATATCTTCTGAGTTGATTGAAAAGGTTGCATAGGATAAGGAGATGAAGTCTCCTTGTGTGAAGAGAACTAAATCCGGATCAAGAATAAGGATTGGAGTTTGAATTGTTATAGCACTCAAATTTGATAAAGGATCAGCAATTGAGTCTCAATCAAACGCTGATTACTAACTCTATAAATAATAATGATCGTTCACTTTTACAGGGTAGCACAAACGCAGAAGTGAAACTAAATTGAGAGAAAAAGAGCAAGGCTTTTGCAAGCAATTTACGTGAGATTCAAGTGTGCATTCCTGAAGCTACATGAACAAGAGAGAAGAACCAATTCCATTGTGTCTTTCTTTATTCTAGTTCAATTGTAGTAGGTGTTTTAAAATTGTACCTTTCAGCTTTCATAGAAGCAATTGTATTAGGTACTTTGAGTATTCAAGTTAGAGTTAACTTGAAAGTGTCGCAACAGTTGAGGCTGTGTGCCACACTGGGATTAGAGTTTAATCCTTAGGTTTACAAGAGTTTTGTAAATGCTGTTTTGGCTCAGTGATTTTAGTGGAAGTTTGGGAAAATCCTACTGAGTAGTAGGTCGTGGTTTTTTCACCTTTTGAGCCAGGTGTTTTCCACGTAAAAATCTCTGTGTTCTTTATTTTATGCACTCTTAATTCCGCAAACAGTCATAGTAAGTACATCTAGAAGAACCAGGTTCTTCTAGTGCGAAAATTAGGTACCACACAAATCACCCCCCCCCCCCCTCTTGTGTGGTATTGACGTGTAGAACATCAATTGGTATCAGAGCCGGTTATCCTTGAAGAGGCTAACACCTTAGGAGAAGATCAACAATGAGTGCACCACCTGGGAACTGGGAAGGGCAATCCACTGCCAGGCCTCCACTTTTCAATGGTCAGTACTATTCTTGGTGGAAGAACATAATGAGAGATCACATTATAGGGGAAGATTATGAACTTTGCGACATAGTCACTGACGGTCCCCTAGCAACCACAAAGAAGAATGCTGAAGGAATTGATGTGCCAAAGACAAGGGCTGATTGCACTGATGAGGACCTGAGGAAGTGGGAGAAAAATGCTAAGGCCAAGAAGTGGCTTGTATGTGGACTAGGACCAGACGAGTACAGTAGGATCCAAAGCTGTACAACGGCTAAGGAAATATGGGACACTCTGCAAGTGGCTCATGAAGGAACACCTCAAGTGAAAAGATCAAGAAGAACACTTCTACATTCTCAATATGAGAATTTTACTATGAAGGAAGGAGAAACTATCCAGGAGATGTATATTAGATTCACCACTTTGACAAATGAACTTGAATCTCTTGGAAGGATTATCCTTGAAGAAGACAAGGTTGAGAAGATTCTGACAAGGGTTCTGCCAGTCACATGGGAAAGCAAAATCACTGCCATTCAGGAATCCAAGAATATTGCTACCCTTAGACTGGATGAACTGATTGGAAACTTAACTGCCTATGAAATGAGGAGACAAACCATGAAGATGGATACCCCCAAAAAGGAGAGAAGCTTAGCTCTCAGAATTGCTGAAGGTGCAGATTTGGAAGATGATGAAGTGGCTATGATCACTAGGGATTTCAAGAAGTACCTGATGAGAGGAAAGGGTTCTTCAAGAGGTACAAACTTTAATAAAACAAGAGCTCCGGAGAAACAGACCAATGAGGGATGCTACAAGTGTGGTAAGACTGATCATATGATCAAAAACTGCCCTCAATGGGAAATTGAGTGGAAGAAAGAAAGAGCTGAACGAAGGAACAGGAAGAAGGAACAGGTTCAACCAAAAAGAAACAAAGGTTCAACCAAGGCTATGGTTGCTTCTTGGGGAGAAACCTCAGATGAAGACTCAGAAGATGAAGCTGAGGAGGAGCAAGCACTAATGGCCATCGGAGAATCAGATGATGAACAAGAGGTAAGTATTCTTCATCTCAAAGACAAGATTAAATTCTTGTCTAAAGAAAGGCTGGCTGAGCTATTAATAGACTTCATTGATGAGTCTGAGATAATTAATGATGAGAAGGAAGTTCTGTCTAGGGAATGTGTGATTCTAAAAGCAAAATGTAAAAGTCTAGAGTCTAGGGCAAATGAGAGTGATAACAAAAATGCTGAGTTGAAGAACCAGGTTCTTGAACTTGACATTAGTGTCCTAGAACTTAGGTCTGAAAACTTAAAACTGAAATTAGGAACAGGAAAGAAGAAAGCTGATCACACATATCTCACTCTAGAAGAAAATTTGGGAAAAATGAAAGATGAATTATACAAGAAAGATGAATTCATTAAAGTCTTAAAGGAAGATCTAGGAAAGGTAAAACATGAACTAGACAGAACTTGCAAATGGAACAAGGCTTCTGATGCTCTCTCCTGGCTGCAAGAGCATCATAGCATTAACAAAAGAGGACTTGGCTATGGGACTCAAGCTCCAAAATGGGATCTAAAAAGCAAGTACCTCACTCTTCCTGAAAATAAAATCTGCACACACTGTGGTAAGACTGGCCATTACAAATATGAATGTAATGCAAAAGAAAAGGCCAGTCAAAGGAACAAAGTTTTTGTTAAAGAAAAGAATAAGTTGCCTGGATGGGCAAGAAGGAATTTAGTTCATCCTTTTGCTTATAGAAAGGGACCCAAACTAGTTTGGGTTCCTAAGACTAACCCCTGATTTCCTTTTGTAGGTCCAAGTGAAAGGAATGAGCCAAATATGGTATATGGATAGTGGCTGCTCAAAACATACGACTGTGAACAAGGACCAGTTCCTTTCACTTGAGGACTTAAAAGGAGGTAATGTCTCCTTTGGTAATGGAAAGAAAGGTAAGATCATTGGGGTTGGAAAGGTAGGTCACTCCATAGAGAATGTCTACCTGATAGATGGTTTGAAATATAGCCTAATAAGTGTGTCACAATTGTGTGACAGAGGTAACCTTGTGGCTTTTACCTACACCAAATGCTTTGTGATTAACCTTATCACTGACAAATTGTTTTGCAGGGAAAAAGAGTTAACAATATTTACATAGTAGATTTGTCAACTCTTTCAGAAAATGAACTCACTTGCTTAAGTGTGTTAGTTAATGATCCCCTCCTATGGCACAAAAGACTTGGTCATGCCAGTCTAAATCAGCTAAACAAATTAGTCTCCAAGGACTTGGTTATAGGGTTACCTAATATCAAGTTCAAGGAAGACAAAGTTTGTGAGGCATGTGCAGGGGGAAGCAGGTAAGGTCATCCTTCAAATCCAAGAAAATGGTAAGGACGTCCAAGACGTTGGAACTGGTTCATATGGATCTATGTGGTCCAATGAGAACCATGAGCAGAGGTGGAAAGAAGTATGTAATGGTGCTAGTTGATGACTATTCTAGATTTACCTGGGTTTTATTTCTAACTTCCAAAGATGAAGCATTTGACATGTTTTCTGCATTTGTTAGGAAAACTCAAAAACAATTAGGAAATCAACTTGCATCCATTAGGTCTGATCATGGAACTGAGTTTGAAAACTCTAAGTTTGCAGAGTTCTGTGATGAAAATGGGATAGATCATAACTTCTCTGCCCCTAGGACTCCACAACAAAATGGAGTAGTTGAAAGGAAAAATAGAACTCTTGAGAATATGGCTAGAACCATGTTACTATCTAGCAAATTGCCTCACAGCTTCTGGGCAGAGGCTGTAAACACTGCATGTTACATCATAAATAGATGCATGACCAGACCTCTAGTAGAGAAGACTCCCTATGAGTTACTTAAAGGGAGAAAACCAAATATATCCCACCTTAGGGCATTTGGCTGCAAGTGCTATGTGCACAATAATGGAAAAGACTCCCTAGAAAAGTTTGATCCCAGAAGTGATGAGGGAGTATTCTTGGGATATTCTTCACATAGCAAAGCTTATAAAGTGTTTAATAAAAGAACTTGTGTGTAGAAGAAAGTGTGCATGTAGTATTTGATGAAACTAACATTCTTTCTGAGAGACAGGAACATGAAGATGAAGCTATTGGACTGGTCAAAGACTTGGCTGAAGCATCAGCTCAAGTCAAAGTGACACCTACAGAAGGAACAAGTGATGGAACAGGTTCTTCCTTACAGGGCAACCTGACATGGGGAAGAAATCAAAGAGGATTTGAAATAAACTCCTTGAAGGAACCTGTTCATGAACTTGTTCCTCAGCAAATGGCTGAAACATCCAGCAGAAGCCAGTTGGTTGTGAAACCTCACAAGTATCAAAGTTCTCATCCCATTGAGAACATTCTCACTGATCCAACATCTGGAGTAAAAACTAGATCACAATTAAAGAATCTGTGTGCTTTTGATGCTTTCTTATCTATTATTGAACCTAAAAATATTGTTGAGACTTTGCTGGATGCAGATTGGGTGAATGCAATGCAGGATGAGCTAAACCAGTTTGAAAGAAGTCAGGTTTGGCACCTAGTTCCAAGACCCAAGGGCAGATCAGTCATTGGTACTAAATGGGTCTTTAGGAACAAACTTGATGAAGATGGAACTGTTACAAGGAACAAGGCAAGGTTGGTAGTCCAAGGTTACAGCCAAGAGGAAGGAATAGACTATGATGAGACCTTTGCTCCAGTTGCAAGACTAGAGGCAATCAGACTTCTCATAGCCTTTGCAGCACATATGGAATTCACTCTTCATCAAATGGATGTCAAAAGTGCCTTCCTGAATGGCTACTTAAAAGAAGAAGTGTTTGTGGAACAACCCTCAGGGTTTGAAAGCAAAGAATGTCCTGAGCATGTGTACAAGCTGGACAAGGCTCTCATGGACTCAAACATGCACCAAGAGCAAGGTATGAAAGACTGTCAAAATTTCTACTGGAGCATGGGTATAAGAGAGGTAAAATAGATAGTACCTTATTCTTAAGGGAAAAAGGTAAGGACCTTCTTGTTGTGCAAATTTATGTTGATGACATAATCTTTGGGGCCACCACTGACAAGCTAAGCAAAGATTTTGCAAAACTAATGAGAAGTGAATTTGAAATGAGCATGATGGGTGAGCTTAACTTCTTCTTAGGGTTGCAGATCAAACAAAGTCAAAATGGAACCATGATTCATTAGCAGAAGTATACAAGAGAACTAATCAAAAAGTTTAAAATGGAGGATTCTAAAGAAATAGACACACCTATTGCAACTACCACTAAATTAGATATTGATGTTCCTGGTTCATCAGTTGATCAGAAGTTGCATAGGGGTATGATTGATTCACTCTTGTATCTTACTGCCAGTAGACCTGACATTGTTTTCAGTGTAGGGCTGTGTGCTCATTTTCAGGCAAATCCAAAAGAGTCTCACTTGACTGCTGTCAAGAGGATATTGAGATATCTTAAAGGCACTACTGAATTGTGTCTTTGGTACCCTAAAGGTAGTAATTTCAATCTAGTAGGATATGTTGATGCTGACTATGCAGGTTTCCTAGTGGATAGAAAAAGCACCTCAGGTATGGCACACTTCCTTGGTTCATGTCTTGTATCATGGGCTACCAAGAAGCAAAATTCAGTAGCCCTATCTACTGCTGAAGCTGAGTATGTAGCTGCAGCTTTTTGTTGTGCTCAATTACTATGGATTAAACAACAATATTTTGTGATAACACTAGTGCTATAAGTATGACAAAGAACCCTGTTCATCATAAAAGGACCAAGCACATAGATGTTAGATACCACTTCTTGAGAGATAATTATGAGAAAGGATTAATCTCAATAGAATTCTGTGCTACTGATAAACAAATAGCTGACATCTTCACCAAAGCACTGAATAGGGAAAACTTTGAAAGGAACAGGTTGGAATTAGGGATGATTAAGATCGCCTAAAAAGGAACCAGTTCAGAATGCAATGAAAAAAATATTGATGAAAAAAAAAATTTTTTTGGTTAGAAGTTCTGACTTTATGTAAATATCCAGACTAATTCTTACTCAGTCTCATACTCTAATCAGTATACTCATGTGACGTGTGTTTATATTAATTCATTGATCTCTTACAAAGTTTTTTTTTCTATTCTGATATTTGAGGCATAATCAAGAGAAGTTCTACTTGAAGAACCTGGTTCATCAGTATATGCTCATGAGAAAAGGTCAGGTATGTTTCTATACTTTGCATAATTAGAAAGATTAATATTCCAATCATGAGCAGAAGTCCTATTCTAACCAAACTCCTAAAAATATAACCGTTGAGCATTGAACCAGTTTCATTCTCCTAGAAGTCTAAAGAAAACGGGACTATTTCCTAAAAACTAGCGTCGTCTATTTATCACTAAAAGACCGAAGTCCTAAAGGGATTAGACTCTTGATTGACCACTGCAAAAAGGCTGCTGTTACTGCATCTAATCATACTCTACTTTAAATACACTCCACATACTGCCATTTTAGTCCATAACCGTCATTAAGCCCTAAACCTCAAATCATCATCCTTCTCTCTAAAATCTCCAAAATCCCCAAAATTCTCCAGAAATTCCTCACCATGACTAGTCCTCAAGAAAATCCAGGAACTCCCCCACCAGTATCTTCTAACACATTCTCATCTGCACCTCCTAGCGACAATCCTAAACCTAGATTTTGCCGGCAGAACATGTTGCCAAGAAAGACTGTGGCTACTGGTGCTCTGAGAACGGCTCTAACTGAAAAATTGAGAGCCAGCCAGAGAAAGGAGAGCTCTGAAAAGGAATCTGACTCGAAATCTGAGTCTGAAGTGTTTGTTTCAGCAAGCGATGGAGAAGAACTTGGGTCTTCTGACACTGACAAGAATCAAGAAACCCCTGGTGAGGTCAATACCTACTTTGTATTTTCTGATGTAGTAGAGAGGGTGGATAATAGGTTTGTGTTGGTGGGTTCTGTGAGAGATGTAAAGGAGGGTGAGTCGAGTAGAAGGAGAAAGAAAAAGAAAGACAAAATTCTTGCGATTTGTGGAAGGTTAGAGGAGAGTGTCAACAAGTCAGGGGGAAGTGAATTTGGGGAGGCTGCTAAAGGTCTTGTTCACCTGAGTGAACAACAAGATGAACCTGGTTCATCTGTTGAAGAAACCCTGGCTGACATCCTGAAGAAGGTTGGGGCGAGCTACGATCCAAAGAAGCGCAAGGCTTCTTCCCAAAAGACTCCAACTGCTTCTAAGCCAACAAAGAAAAGCAAGGTGTCATCTCCTAAGTCTACTGTCCCTTCAATACCAAAGGTGAGGGCTACTAGAAGCAGGGTAAAGCAAAGTGAGGCTGAGTTGTAAAAAGCCTTAGAGGCAAGCAAGAAAAAGAAGAAGGAAACGGGAAAAGCTAAAGTTGTGGAAAGTTTTGTGGCTGCAGAAGAAGAGGAGGAGGAGATGGAACTGGTCCATCAGGAGAGAGGTACAACTGAGGAGGTTCCCATCCTACACCAAAAAGATCTAAGACTTCTACAAAGAAGTCTTCAAAACCTGTATCTGCTGAACCCTCCCTGGCTAAAAGAACCAGGTCTGCAGTTAAAGGGAAACAAGTGAAAGTTCCTGAAGAAGAAGAGAATGGAGTGGAGAGGAAGAAGAAGAGGAATCTGAAAAAGAACATGACAGATTTGTCCTTTTTGGCAGGAGAAAGATCTTGAAAGGAAGAATTCTGAAAGACCTGGAGGAGCCAGGCATGAAAAGAATGGTTGATGCCCTGGATGCACATGGGTGGAAGGACATGGTTCTTCAATTGGATGGCAGGCTGGCACGAAAAGAGCTGATCGAGTTTATGGCAAATGCCACTGTGGTGAATGGGGTAGTCACCAGCTTGGTGAGGGGAGTAGAGGTGCAGTTTGATGCACCTAAATTGGGCAAAATTCTAGACATACCCTGTGAGGGCTATGATGACTACACTAGGCAAAGGTGGCCTTGTCTAGATTCTCTCCCTTCTGCTCTCCAAATCACCAGAAATTTCTGTGATACAAAGTCTGCTGAAGAAGTGCCTGAGGCAAGGTTTGCGCAAAAGAGTGAGATGAAGCCTGAGCACAAGGTGCTATTTGAGTTTGTGAACAAATATTTGCTGCCCAGACAGGAGAGAAGGCATACTGCAAATTATATGGACTTGGTCCTTCTGGAGTGTCTTGTGAGAGGAAAGCAGATTAACTGGCCTGCTTTCATTGTCAAGTTGCTGGATAGAGTCATCAATGGCTCCAAGGCCCATGCCACTCCTTATGGGTTTATACTGACAACTGTCTTGGACAAGTTGAATGTTCCATTGAAAAAGTGGGAGATGGCCTCCAGCAAAGAGCATTTTGGTATCAAAACTCTGCAGGCCTGTGATTATCTGCTAAGTGTAACCCCAGTTGAACCTGGTTCATCTCTGAAGACTCCTGTGAACAGCAAAGTTAGGGCATTGGTTCAAGAGTGTGGAACAAAAGATGCAGAAATTGCTAGGCTCCAGGCTCGCATTGCTGAACTAGAAAGTGAGAGAAATGGCCTCAAAGCTGAGCTAGCAAAGGAAAAGGAAAAGAGTGAAGGGATGCTCCAAACAATGCTCAACCTTCTTAAATCCCAACCCTCCAGTTCCTCCAAGCCCTAGGCTTTCCAGTTTCTCTCTTTGAACCAGTTTAGAAACCCCCTCAGTGACTCAGATTCGGGACTTTTCTCTGTTTTTGCTCATGGTTGGATGTTTGTTTTTCTTTCTTTTTGTGGTCTGTTTTGTAGAAACACCTCCTAATCAATGACAATGTGCTTTGTTTTCTCTTGTTCTATGAAACTTCTGATCTTAATAGTCAATTTTTTTTGTGAAGTTGATTATTGATTAACTGAATCATGTTTTCACTTGCAGTTGCCCCAGTGGCCATGAGTAATAATTAACATCTGGGATTCATAGAATATGCAACTTTTCGATGATGCCAAAAGGGGAAAGAGATATTGTGCTTTACTTTGTATTCTGAAATAAAGTGATATTTATAACCTGATTAAACCTGGTCCTTAATGATAAGTTAAATTAAAGTGTGATAATTAAGCTGAGTTCCACAGGTTCTCTGATCAATAAAAGCACAGAGTTTGTCATCATCAAAAAGGGGGAATTTGTTGGCCCAAGTTCAGATGAAGTTTTGAAGATTGACAAAATGAACTCAGTCATGGACCAGGTCCATCATGTGAGACACAGTGTTAATATACTTATACATGTGAGAGGCATGTGGAGAAGATAAGTATCAAGGATCAGCAACAATATCTTCTGAGTTGATCGAAAAGGTTGCATAGGATAAGGAGATGAAGTCTCCTTGTGTGAAGAGAACTAAATCCGGATCAAGAATAAGGATTGGAGTTTGAATTGTTCTAGGACTCGAATTTGATAAAGGATCAGCAATTGAGTCTCAATCAAACTCTGATTACTAACTCTATAAATAATAATGATTGTTCTCTTTTACAGGCAGCACACATAGACAGAAGTTAAACTAAATTGAGAGCAAAAGAGCTAGGCGATTTTGCAAGCAATTTATGTGTGATTCAAGTGTGCATTCTTGAAGCTACATGAACCAGAGTGAAGAGCCAATTCCATTGTGTCTTTCTTTATTTCTAGTTCAATTGTAGTAGGTGTTTTCATATTGTACCTTTCAGCTTTCATAGAAGCAATTGTATTAGGTACTTTGAGTATTCAAGTTAGAGTTAACTTGAAAGTGTCGCAGCAGTTGAGGCTGTGTGCCACACTGGGATTAGAGTTTAATCCTTAGGTTTACAAGAGTTTTGTAAATGCAGTTTTGGCTCAGTGATTTTAGTGGAAGTTTGGGAAAATCCTACTGAGTAGTAGGTCGTGGTTTTTTCACCTTTTGAGCCAGGTGTTTTCCACGTAAAAATCTCTGTGTTCTTTATTTTATGCACTCTTAATTCCGCAAACAGT
>NW_017679560.1:0-1738 GCF_001879085.1 Nicotiana attenuata
ATAGCCACGCACAATTTGATGTCTGGAGCCCAAGCAATTCATTACACCCACGGTGAAACAGATAACATACGACACGCAACCCGATAGGTCATAGCCAACGCTCCATTTACCGAGCAACACTCAATTACTCTTCCCGCTCGACTTTCTCTATGAATCCTCAATAGAACCGCACCACATATGCCCATATCCAACAAATCATGACGCCTCACGACACCGAAAAACAACCCATATCTCTCCTCAGATCACTAACAAGCTCAATAACGATCGAATCAACCTATCCCTCAACAGCACACATCGGGGCCAACCAAGCCAACTCAAGCTAGACACTTATCCACAACAGCTTACCAACGAACTTATTACCAAGAAAGCCTGAAGCTGCTCCTTCCCCTACTATAATTCCTGCCGGAGCCTTACGATACGGTGCCCAGCACCAAATCAATACCGAATCCCCAATCTCGCCTGGCGACATGCCCGGCCACAAGAAACGCATCCGAAAAAAGTCACTCAATAACGGAACTGAATCAATGGTAGAAACCTCTGCACCGACATCCATCACGAAGGCCCTATTAAGAAAAGCAATCCTTCTCAGTCGTCCGCTGCATCTTTTGAAATATATACCACTCTGCAAGAACATAATCCAATGCACCTCGCCAATCAACCCGTGGCATTTCCGGCATAGCCCGTAGCACAATAGTCTAGAATAAGCCAACACTAAGACAACCAGTCTACAATCCAATATCATATCCAAAATCTGGCATACCAAGCAAAGAAAGATCCACTCGGACCTCTAATTCCCAATAACCGCTACGGTGCCGATACACACGATTTACAACAACTGCATAGCCTGAACACGAGAACTCCTAGTCTCCAACTCCATATAGCACACAAATCACTATACCCGATCCCAAATTGCGCCGTACAAATACATATCACACCTCAAGTACCCAATTATCCCATGAAAGGTATTCTAAAGTTTCCCTATGCACATAAAAAAAACTCAGATATCAACAGTCGATCCCAAATGCCGCAACACTACCGAAGTATTATCAGTTTACATCACATTGCCCTTTTTCTGGAACATATACCCCCGTCGAATCACTATGGTTGGCAATACCATTTTCCTTAATCATTTGAACATCGATTCTTTAATCACCTGCAGCTGCCCGTGCTGCTTAAGAATTTAATGACTTTCCATTATGAACAGAACCATTACCTTACACACACAAATCCCAATCCTCCACCACATATCGCATATACCATACCACACTAGTATAACATGAGAACTCCATCTCCCTTCCTAACCACAAACATCTACGTACTCCAGTGGTCAAGAACTCTCCATCAATCCCATCAAGAAGAGAAATCATTACACATTCCATGCTTCACATGCCCATAGGCAATTTATACGTCTCTAAACCACGGTAAAACTTATCAAGAACTCTCCCCCAATTCCATTGCACAAGCTAAACTGCCGGGACTGAATCCTTCTACCCGAACCAAGCTAAGCAAGCTGTCAGAACTCAAGAGCCTTGCTGCACAATACCTGTAAAAGCCCATTACCTCGAACACATACGAAGAATTAATCACATCCTTACCATACCGACTCGGTCTACTGTCAAGCTATTCCATCTATCAAATTTCCTTTTTTGATTCATCGTCCACTTGATATTTCTCCCTCGTTGTAGCATCACAATGCCTCAATCCAAGCTTACCACACGAGACTCGAACATAAGACCAC
>NW_017679560.1:4377-16393 GCF_001879085.1 Nicotiana attenuata
ACCAATTTCTAGTCAAGAACACAGTACGAACATCAATCGGAACGGACTGGATCACAATCCCCAGTCACAATCGACCCCGCACTCGTCATAGAGTAACGTGTCTCGCCTCAATATAGCGTCACAATGTGATATACCGGGGTTTCAAACCCTCAGGTCATCATCTACATCTATTACTCAACTCAAGCCGGCCACAAGTCTAGCTCGCTATGCCTTTGCCTTTCAAATCAACCTCTTCGCACGCCGAATCTGATTAAAACCACAACGAATACGTTACAATAGGCTAAAGAAACACAACCCAATCGAAAAGACTCGAAAAACACTAAAATTCACGAAGTTGGCAAACCCAAGACCCCGGGCCCACTTCTCGAAAATTACAAAATTACATCACCGGATTCCTCGTCTCGCCACGAGTCCGTACATATAAAATTTACCAAAATCGGAGCTCGTTTGACCCTCCAAATTCCATTTTTACATCACAGCTTTCCAAGCCCTAGCTTGACCCGTTTTTGATAAAATTCTACTGATTTCTATGATAAATTTACCATAAACTCGAGTAATTAAGCCAAGGAACTTACCTCCACTCGATTCTCAGTCAAAACCCTCGAAAATCCTCGCCCAAAGCTCTCCAAGTCGCTTAAAAATGGTAGAAACTACCTCTTGCTCACGGAGGAAATATAATATTAAAACCCCTCTGCCAAAAGTCCTTTTCGCTTCTGCGGTCCCGCTACGCTTATGCGGGACCGCTTATGCGGCCAAATTTCCGCTTATGCGGCCAAGTTTCCGCTTATGCGGTCTTCACTTAAAAAAAACCCGGACTTCGCTTATGCGGCTCAAACTCCGCTTCTGCGGTTCCCTCAAGTCCGCTTCTGCGGTACAGAGTCCGCTTATGCGGACCCGCTGGTGCGAGCCACCTTCCGCTTTTGCGGAATTTCCCTAGCCGGCCAACGATCGCTTCTGCGACCACATACCCGCTTCTGCGGTACCGCTTCTGCGGTTCATTTCCGCAGAAGCTGGAACACCAGATGACAGCAACAATCTGACCTGCAATACACCTCAAAACTCTCGTTTAACCACCCGAATTCACCCCGAGGCCCCCGGGACCTCAACCAAAAACACCCATATATCCTAAAACCTCATTCAAACTTGTTCTCATCCTCAAAACACATCAAACAACGCTAAAACCATCAAATCACATCGAATTCAAGCCTAAGTTTCTTAAAAACTTCCGAATTACGCATTCGATCAAAAACCCGACCAAAACACCTCCGAATGACCTGAAATTTTACACACATATCCAAAATCACCTAACGGAGCTACTGCAACTCTCGTAATTCCATTCCGACCCTCGGATCAAAATCTCACCTATCCACCGGAATTCGCCAAAATGCCAACTTTGCCAATTCAAGCCTAATTCTACTCCGGACCTCCAAAATCACTTCCGATCGCACTCCTAAGTCACAAATCACCTCCCGAAGCTAACCGAATCTCCGGAATTCACATCCGAGCTTTCTAACTAATAAGTCAACGTTCGGTTGACTTTTCCAAACCAAACCTTCCTTAAAGAGACTAAGTGTCTCATTTTCCTATTCAAACCACTTCAATTCAACTCTAACTTACCCGTTGCTGATAATGAAACATGAAGGAGCAATAAATGGGGGAAAGGGGGCTGTAATACATGAGATGACGGGTTGGGTCGTCACAACGCCGCCTTTGAATCCCTTCACCCCCTCAAACTCTGTTGAACCTTCTCTGAACCCTATTCGTCTCCTACCATCTCCCACCGTGAAACCCACCGGAATCTATGGCTTCTCAGGCTGTGGGAGTCCTATACTCACCTCCTATTGCTCCTATGTGCTTGATACTTGAAAATACGAGGCCTAACTTTCAAGGTTTTCACCCAGACCTCTATCGATTCAAGGTTCTCTGGTCATCTCCGGCCTTGCTCCGGCGTACTATAGTTGTTTGAGCCTGGTTCAAACCTCTCCGACTCAGATCGGTGACATCTCAAAGCCTTTCTCGTTTCTAGGGTTCTTCTGAAACCCTAACTCTTCGAGGTTTTCTCCGATTTCTTTAGATCTGTGGGGTATCTGTGCTCTCTTTGAGTTTTCAAATGATTTCCCTAACTTTTCTTTCGAAAATTACTTTTTAAAATCTTTCTTTCCGATCTAGGGGTTTCTAAAAAAATGTTTAAGTGTTTCTCTTCCCCCTTTCTTTTGTGTATTTGCCTCTATTGTGCTCCTGTGTTTTTATCTACTCTTGTATGTGTTCTGTTCTTGTATGCTCTTTTACTGAGTTTTTATACTCCGTTCTTGTATGTTCTTTTTTTTACTGTGTTTTATATGCTCCATGCTTGTAGGTTCTTCTACCATGTTTTCCATACTATGTTCTCGTACTTTCTTATACTATGTTTTGCTATGTTTTGCCTACTACATTCTTTCTACTGTGTTCTTAAGGTTTTGTTATTTTTTTCTACTGAACCTTGTTTGAATTTCTCCTGAAAGATCCTCTTAAGCATGCTTCTTCTACTGTTCTTATCTGTATTTGCCATTATGTTCTTTGAATCCTTCTACTGTGATTGCATGTTACTTTGCTATCATGTTTTCTCATGAGTTCTGTTGCTGAAGAAGCCTGTTCTTTTTCTGAAATTTCTAAACATGATTTCGATTCAAGTGCCTGCCCTCTGCTGAAGAAGCTTGTTCTTTTTCTGAAACTTCTAAACATGATTTCAATTCAATTGTCTGCCCTCTCATCTCTGCTTTATGGTTTGCTTGAACTAGGTTTTATTTCGAAACTCCTTATTCTTTTAGATTGACTTCGAGTCTTTGAATTGAGTTTGGACTTCTTTGTTTTCATATGACTCTGGACTTTTGCTAAACTCTTCTATACTGGATTATCTATACCCCATTTCCTATACCCCTATGTGTATCAATGTGAACTGTTTCCCTTTCCCCTTTCCCCTTTCAGAATCCTGCACTTGCACTCTCTCTTAGTTCCTAGGTTATGCCCCCCTCCTGTGAGCCTTGCCTTGGGACCCTGAGTTCCCTCTGAACTTGGACACTTGAGGGTTGGCTCTTCCACACTGCACTATGTCCTAGTCTGGTAATGTATTTGGGGTGTAAGCACTGCCCGGAGTTCATGTGAGGCTCTTAGGGAACTCTGACACACCCCCAAATGAGAGAAAGGCTTTGAAATCTGATCTTTGGAGTTGGTTTACTTCATACTTCAGACAGGAAGTCTGAATCAGGCTCTCCTTGGTTGTAATTTTCAATTTCTGATGTATTTTCTTTATTTTCTTAGGACTGTAATAACTTTGTAATAAACTTTCGGGGATGGTTAGTGAAAAGGGAGGGGTAACCATGCATGTAAAAAGGGTAGATAACTTGCCTATAGGAATCTCTAATTTCAACATTTTTCATATAGCTACCATGCCTATAAGACTTCTGCATTCTCATTTAGTTACCATGTCTATAAGGACTTCTGCATTCTCATTTAGTTATGATGTCTATAAGAACTTCAGCATTCTTATTTAGATGCCATGACTATAGGGATCCTGCACTTTCATGTAGATATTATGTCTATACCTTCTGCACACGCATGTAGAAAATATGCCTATAGGTCCCTTCTGAATCTTGCACACCCGCTTTTCACTAGGCAAACTTGTCTATAGGTCCTAATAACCAAAAAATGTAATCAGATGTAACGTTAAACTGTAACACCTAGATATCATGTTGTAGGTTTTCTGCATTTTTTTCATATCTATAAGTGTTTTTATAATCAACAATGCGTAGAAAGCATGCCTATAGGAACTATCAACCAAGTCTGAAACGTTTCCACTCGCTTATGAGTCTAAAACTAGTAATAATGCTTGCAGAACCTGTAACCTTTGCTAAAGTTTGCTTTTCTTTAATAATCCGGTAACCCCTCTTGATCAATACGTATTCAGTTCATGTTCTTGTTTCTGAAATCTGTAGATATCATGCCCATAGGCTTTCATCTATCACTTAGGCAAACTGTAGGATAAATTTTATAAACTGAATCAGATCTTATTAGCTACAACCAACAGGTAGGCCTGCTTCGGGCTTCTTATCTGAACTATATAATAAATCAGTCCGCTTCAAACCTTTTAAGTTAAATAGACCTTAAATAGTACGTGTAAGACATGCCAAACTATGTGCTTTTCTTTGCTTAAAGGAGGTCTGTTTGAGCCTTTTGTTTGTTTATATGCTTCTCCCCCCAAACTTACTATATGTGTTTTGTTTGTCGCCTTAGCATTTTTACCTTTTGAAACCACAAATAAGCCCAACACCTCCTCCTTTTAGGATTAGTAGTCCCAAGTACCTCCGGGACTGATAGGATTGGGGCGGGTAATAGCATGCAATAAGTAAACGAGACCATTCCGCGCTTTAATACCTTAAAGGGGTGGGAAAGGGTAGATATGGATATGATGACCACGCGATAACATCACGCATAAGAGTGATTACCGGATGTTGTGTGGGGTGATCCATATTATTAATAAACCTAGGACCCCCGTCCCTTTGTTTCTTTGTTTCTTTTAAATCTTTTAAAACGTTTCTTTTAAGAAAATCAACTCTCTTTAATGCTTTCCAACTTTATTTATTTCTAACCTTTTTGTGAAAAATCCCCTCTTATTTGAAGTCCTACTTGTCTATATGTTATTTGTACCTTAAGTCACAACAATAGCTTGGCCGGGAACCACACTAGTGGATTCTGAGGGGTGCCTAACACCTTCCCCTTGGAATAATTTCACGCCCTTACCCTATCTCTGGTTATCCAAAATCAAGCTCTTCTAAAAGTGTCCTAATGCACTTAAATCATTAGGTGGCGACTCTTCAATTTCATTAAACCCTATTCCCAAAAAGGAACGAGTTGTCTTCCCAAATGTCATAAACCCGATTTTCGCGGAGGAAAAAGGGGGCGCGACAACATGGCGACTCTGCTGGGGATATTCTTTTAGGCTTTTACCATTTCAAACTATTACTGTGACTTATATGCCTTTATTTGTTTAATCCCTTTAAGCATTTGATTCCTTCTTCTATTACAAAACTAACTTCTCTTCTGTTTCTTTCTTCTTTTACTCCCTTCTTTTACTGCATTCCTTTATTACTGTTTTAAAGTATTGTAATTATTATTTTATGAACGTGCAAATACGTGACAACTTATTTTAATAAGCAACTGCATGTTTTCAACATCATATTCCACTCGTGCCAAACAAAATACCATAGCAACGCTTATAATGAGTGGTTGCGCCCTTCCAATATTATCACCCCCTAAATCCGGCAAAGGCATATTCGCGGTAAAACCAATCGATCAACGGTGTAGTGACGGTTCCGCGCCTTTCCCTCTTGAGTTGTCCGCTCAAGGGTCCCAGTCTAATACCCCATAGAAACCATACTCTGTTTAATTGTTCATGCATCATGGTCAAACCTAGCCGAGTCAGTTATGTTGTCCGCTTAATGACTCTTTAAGATAGCCTTGTCCAAAGTCCACTGGGTTTTCCCATAACCCAAATGGACACTATCACGTTTTGTGCATTTATTTGGAGAACTAAAATGCTTTTATGCCAATTGTTGATATTAAATAGTCGAGTCTGGTGGGGGTAAGGGCCTAACCTTTTTGTCTTGCAGAAATATGAGGCACGAAGTCCCTAGATTCGGCATGGTCACCCACATCCACCCCAAACTGCTAAGCTGGTGGAAGGATCTTCATTCCAACGATCAGACTCTTGTCCGGAAATACCTGGGAAACCTACCTTCTCTCTTGGAAATTCAACCCAACAACAAAATCATAGAAGCTGCTACCCTATTCTGGGATTGTGATAGGTCTGTGTTCCGCTTTGGAGACATTGAGATGACACCCCTGCTTGAGAAAATAGGAGGACTGGCTGGTATACCATGGGAAACTCCGGGTTTGTTAATGCCGAAAAACCGCAAAGGTAGAGGTTTT
The DNA here is from genome assembly GCF_001879085.1 of Nicotiana attenuata. Classification (NCBI taxonomy): domain Eukaryota; kingdom Viridiplantae; phylum Streptophyta; class Magnoliopsida; order Solanales; family Solanaceae; genus Nicotiana; species Nicotiana attenuata. The sequence continues at coordinate 10,342 of NW_017679560.1, forward strand.
CTCAAAATGATGGGTCTAAAGAAGAATCCAGACTTGACATGTTTGAAAGAGTCGTACATTCCCTTTGACTATTTGTACGAGAGGTACGACCACAACAAATCTTACCGTACTTATCCTGACGAGTTCGCCGTTACATCATTGGAGCATATTCACCGAAGGGTCTTTGTCTTCATGTTCTGTTTCTTGGGGATGATAGTGTTTCCAATGAAGAAAGCAAGAATCCATACCAGGCTAGCTATGGTCACCAAAACTCTAATGGAAGGAATTGACGGACAACCGTTCAGTCTTGTGCCAATGATCATTGCAGAGATATACCGAGCCCTAGAAAGGTGTCAACAAGGAGCCAAACATTTCGAGGGTTGTAATCTTCTACTTCAACTGTGGCTCATGGAACATCTCCAAAAGGGTGAGTACCGACAGGAAATCCATCGAAGGGACTGGGACGATCATATCGCCTTTCATCACCCAAAGCGAATGAATTACATGCCCAACATGTTCGCCCAACCGGAGAATGCTAGAGAATGGGTCGAACTCTTTGATAATTTGACTGAAGACCGGGTACAATGGATGTTCGAGTGGTTCCCTACTGAAGAATTCATCGTTCGATCCAGGGATGCGCCATTTCTGATACTGATCGGTTTGAGGGGAACCTACCCTTATGTCCCTCTCCGAGTTATGAGATAGGCTGGTAGGAAGCAGGTTATACCAAGGGTCGACAAGATGAGTCACTTCCGGGCTGACTTCCAGAATGACGATAGTCCGTACAGGTGCCAAGCTCAGCATATGTGGCACTGCAAAATTGTCTTGGGAAAGGACACCATCGAACCAGACCGATACCATGCTGGTTGTACCCCACACTACTCAGGCTGGCTGGAGGACAATCACAATGGTCTGGGTCAACCCGGGTTTGTTCGAGGTCACAGGATCATCGATGAAAAGGCTGAGGCACAGGTCAAGTACAACCAACTGCGCAAGAGGATTCGGGAATGTGAAAATGAGCACCGTGAAATACAAGAAGCCAATCAAAAACTAATTGAAGAGTGGAAGGATATGGCTGTCAACGCCAACAAACGATTGGTCTATTTGGAGCGAGGTATGGCAAAAGAAGTTTCTGAAGTGGGTCGAAGATTGTCGGACTGCTGAAGGAAATGAAGGCGGACATCTGGCCAGAGCTTTCTTGCTACTAGGGCTTCGCGAGCTGGGAGAGCTGTTCGATGGAGTCAACAATGCCGAGTCTGGGGAAGGTCCCTCCGGGACAAATAGAAGGAATTTTCATTTTTCGCTTTATGAGATGTAATAAGGCCGATGGCCATTAGTGACTTTTTATTATTTTGTGTCGTTTTGGGATTCGTCTATCTTTTATCAATAAAATGAGGCATTTAGCATTTTAAGTTCTCCAAAATTAACTTGTCGCTAGGCCTACCTCGGGCACAACGAGGTCCCCAAAATTAGGACGCGTTTTATATTTCAGCACTACGTGTTTAAATATTGCAACATTTTTTTATTATAATCCTTACTGAATTGTTACCTTTTGTTTTTACTTTTTGTTTATTCCCCTCCTCAAAGGTTAGTTCATGAACTCTGGCAACGTCATCATATTTTACGAGATCCAGGGGCCCTCTACCTACTCCTCCTCCCAGTCCTGTCAGACACAAAAACAAAGGAAAAATGGAAGATTCGAACAACTCAGCAGAACGGGTAGAGGTCACTCGTGGTACTTTAGTCCTCAAGGAGAATGCATCCCTACTAGAACAAAAGTTGTTGACATTTTAGGAAGAACTTGATCAAGTCCGGAATCTGGCAAATCTGTCATTTTCCCTCACCACTCCAGAGGTTACTTTCCCAAATACTCAGAATCTTGTACCTCCGCAAAATATCCCAAAGCAACAAAGCCATGCCGCTACTCACCACCACTGCAATACCTGCCATACCTAAAATAACACCTCATTGCTCATCCCAGAACTCCAGAACTCCACAAATGACCACTGCCATACCCAACATAATACCCCCATCTACGTGGAGACTATGCCACACTCCACCCAACCCATCTCAAGCACACCCGAGTCCAATGATAAGGATTTGCTCATCGGAAATCTGGCCGAAGAGCTTATGAAGTTGACTAGCAGAATTCAAGGCGTTGAAGGTAGTAAAGGAATTGAGGGGCTAAATTATGAAGATCTGTGCATATAGCCCAATGTCGAACTGCCCGAGGGGTACAAACCTCCCAAGTTCGAAATGTTTGATGTTACAGGGGATCCCAGGGTCCACTTGAGAACATATTGTCACAAACTGGTCGGAGTGGGAAGAAACGAGAGAATCCGCATGAAGCTTTTCATGAGGAGCCTGAAGGGAGATGCTTTATCTTGGTACATTAGCTAGGATCCAAAGAAGTGGTCAAACTGGGTAAACATGGAGTCCGATTTTTATGGACAGATTTTGGTTCAACACAGAGAATGCACCAGATGTGTTCTATATCCAAAACTTGAAGAAGAAACCCACGAAGACCTTCCGTGAGTATGTTACTCGATGGAGGTCAGAAGCTGCTAAGGTTAGGCCTGCTTTGGAAGAAGAGCAAATGAATAAATTCTTCTTTCGGGCCCAAGACCCACAGTATTATGAGAAGCTGATGCTGATTGAGAATCATAAATTTTCTGATATCATCAAGCTAGGAGAAAGGATCGAGGAAGGCATCAAGAGTGGTATGGTTACGAACTTTGAAGCCTTGCAGGCTACCAATAAGGCTTTACAGTCTGGTGGTACGTCCAAGAAAAGGGACGTATGTGCTCTAATTGTTGCACAGAGGACCAAATCCCCTATCAAATACCAAACCTATCCAATGCCTCCACCCACATATCAACCTACTCCAAATTACCAAGCATCCTCACCCTCTTACCATACTCGACCACCCACTTATCAATCAGCTCCACCTCCCACATATCAGCCCACTTCACCTAAATACTCCCAACCGACACATGTTTACCAAGCCTACAACACCCAACCATCCCACTATAAATCACCTCCCCGACGTTAAAACTTCCCTAGACCTCGACCAAATTTTGACCGCAGACCTCCCAAACAGTATACCGCCATTGCTGAACCAATTGACCAGCTCTACGAAAGACTCAAAGCTGCTGGTTATGTCACCCCTATTCCTGCCATAACCCCAGAAAACCCTTTTCAGTGGGTCAATCAAAATAAATCCTGTGCATACCATTGCGGCATGAAAGGACATACCATTAATGAATGCCGCTCTCTGAAGGATAAGATCCAGACTTTGATTGACAACAAGATCATTGTAGCAAAGGAGCCTGCTCCAAATGTCCGCAATAACCCTCTGCCAGACAACAAAGGTGGAGGTGTTCACATGATCGAGATAGAGGATGACTGGGACCCCAAAGGATCAATTGGTTTAATCACAGAAGGCGACGATCCAAAGAAGCCAGTAGTCACCCTCAATCCGATTGTGGTCCAGATTCATCCTTCTAGGGACGCCGAGGTAGAGATGTCAATGCCACTCGAGTTTGAAGTACCACCCTCTGCAAAGATGCCAGCACCGATTGAGGTTGAGCTTATGTCACTAGCAAATGCACCTACACCCTTTAAAGTTGCAGTTTTACCGCCTAAGGGGCCTGCTCCGTTCGGGAAAAAGATAGCCACACCAATTTCAGTGGCAATGTCAACCATAACACCGTTCCATACAAAGGCTATACCATGGGAATACACAGCCGAGGCCAAAAGAAAGGGGAAGGTCATGTTCGGGGGAAGCCGTTGCGGCACAGGGTATGACAAGAACCGGCAGGGTTTCTACCCCGAAACATTTGGCTGAGTCAAGCAAGCAGGCCTCTAGTCGGCCAACCATCACTGAAACTGGGCCGACGATCTCTGGAGAAATATACAAGCCAAAGAATACTCAGTCATTGATCAACTGAACAAAACACCGGCACAGATTTCTATCCTTGTTTTGCTACAAAGTTCCGATGCACCTAAAAATGCCTTGCTAAGAGTGCTGAGTGAGGCATATGTACCAAGTAACATCACCGGCGGAGAGATGGCTAACATGGTAGGTCAGGTGTTGGAAAGTCACAAGATCACTTTTCATGAAGATGAGCTGCCACCGGAGGGATTGAGTCACACAAGGCATTACACATCACCGTGCAGTGCGAAGATTATTTTATCACCAGGATCCTGATTGACGGAGGGTCCAGTCTCAACATTGTCCGTTGGTAACACTCAGGACATTGGGAAAAGGGCTACATGAGATCAAGGACGGGGCCATCAACGTCAAAGCTTTCGACGGTTCTCAAAGGTCCACCGTTCGGGAAATTAGCTTGTGTTTGCAAATAGGGCCAACTTGGTTCGATGTTGACTTTCAAGTGATAGACGTGCCAGCATCTTATAATTTGTTGTTGGGACGACCGTGGATTCATGCCGCTGGGGCTGTAGCATCAACACTAAATCAGGTAGTGAAGTTTGAGTGGAACCACCAAGAGTGATCATTCACGGCGATAGTAGCAATCCCATATACAGTCGCCAGACTATCCCAGCAATATGAGGCAGAAGAAGGATAGGCGGGGAAACTTACCACCACATCGAGCGAGTCAACGCCGTTGATAAGGATAAATGGTGGGACAACAAAATTGAAAGCATACTAAACTGGAGCGAATATGAACCTGGCAAGGGACTTGGCAAGAATCTCCAAGGAATCACTAAGCCCATCAAGCTCAAGAAACATGGCACCACCTTCGGGTTGGGATATGAGTATACTTGGGAGGAATTCAACCACTGGTCGCCACCATGGCGCAGTCCTTACTATCCTTTGGAGCAGCCAATACCCCGTTTGGAGCAGACTTTCCAGCCGGCCGAGGTTATCTACGGGTCAGAAGAAGAAGAAGCACTGGCAGCAGTGAAGAATTTTTTCCTGGAAGACGATGATATGGATTGTTGTGTCGTTTTCGAGGAGGAGGGGGAGGAAGGCCCTTCATACAAGCTGTAAGCAGAGGAGCATGCCTCAGTAACTGGACTATCAGAACCACCAAAGCCCAGCGAGCCTCGGGGTAGCAAGGCTGAACAAGCATCATGCACTATCTTTTATTTTACTAGTTGACTTTCCTTTCGCATTTTTTATTTTCGCAAGAAAGAGCTCAAATGTTCAAAAATAGTTATGGAATTTATCAAAACATTTCGGTTTTCTTATAAATCTTACTCTTATTATTTTCTCTCATTACTTTACTTATACAACATTACTATTACTTATCTTGATGAACCAATGACTGTGACATGCAACAAGACAACGCAACAAACGGACATAGACTCAGAGGAAGACGACATACCGGAAGAGATTGTTAAAGAGGTTGAGAATTTTGAGAACAGACCTAAGTCCACCCTGGACGAGACTGAGATTGTTAACCTGGGAGATGCAGAAAACATCAAAGAAACACGAATCATCGTTCATTTGTCACCATCAGAAAAGGAAGAATACACAGAGTTTCAAAGAGAATATGAGGACATATTCGCCTAGTCGTACGACGACATGACTGGTCTGAGTACATATATTGTGGCTCACAAATTGCCAACCGATCCAGCCTGTCCGCCAGTAAAACAGAAGCTCAGAAAGTTCAAGCCAGACATGAGTTTGAAAATCAAGGAAGAAGTCACTAAGCAGGTCAAAGCCAAAGTTCTCAGGGTAGTAGAATATCCAACGTGGTTAGCCAACATTGTGCCAGTACCGAAGAAGGACAGGAAGGTTAGAGTCTGTGTCGACTACTGGGATCTCAATCGGGCCAGTCCAAAAGACGACTTCCCCTTGCCAAACATACACATCCTGATCGACAACTGCGCCAAGCATGAGCTGCAGTTATTTGTGGATTATTTCGCTGGTTATCATCAGATCTGGATGGACGAGGAAGATGCTGAGAAAACGACTTTCATTACGCCGTGGGGAATGTACTACTACAAGATGATGCCATTTGGCCTTAAGAACGCAGGGGCCACCTACATGAGGGCTATGACTACCATTTTTCACGATATGATACACAAGGAGATCGAAGTATAT
>NW_017679561.1:0-16388 GCF_001879085.1 Nicotiana attenuata
GGGGTGATTTGTGTGGTAGCCAATTTTCGCTTAACTGAACTATAGAAGGACCTGGTTCTTCTAGGTGTTCCACCTACTACTGTTTGCGGAATAATAAAATACTGAAAATAAAGAACACAGAGATTTTTACGTGGAAAACACCTGGCTCAAAAGGTGAAAAAACCACGACCTACTACTCAGTAGGATTTTCCCAAACATCCACTAAAATCACTGAGCCAAAACAGCATTTACAAAAACTCTTTGTAAACCTAAGGATTAACTCTAATCCCGTTGTGGCACCCAGCCTCAACTGCTGTGACAACTTCAAGTTAACTCTAACTTGAATACTCTAGGTACCTAATATGATTGCTTCTATGAAAGCTGAAAGGTACAATGTTAAATTACCTACTACAATTGAACTAGAATAAAAGATAAACACTTAGAACTGGTTCTTCTATCTCGTTCAAGTAGCTTCAGGAGTGCACACTCAAATCACAGATAAATTGCTTGCAAAATCGCCTTGCTCTTTTGCTCTCAATTTAAGTTTAACTTCTGCATATGTGCATTACCTATAAAAGAGAACAACACTGACATTTAATAGGTTAGTAATTAGAGTTTGATTTGGATTCAATTGCTGCTCCTCTATCGTGGAAGAGTTCATGATGATCTCAAACTCTAACACTATCTTCATCCTAGATTGTGTTCTCTTCATATAAGGGGACTTTCTCTCCTTATCCAATATGCAACCTTTTAGATCAAATCAGGAGATATTGCTGCTTGATCAGTAGGACTTATCTCCTTCACGTGCATCTCGCATGTATAGGTTGATCATGATTGTGCTTCACAAGATGGACCTGGTCCATATCTGAGTCCTTTTGTAAATCTTCAAAACTTCACCTGTTCTTGGGCCAACAAATTCTCCTTTTTTTATGATGACAAACTCTTTGCTTTTTACTTATTTGAAACCTGTAAGAACTCAGCTTAACCATCAATGCCAAATTTAGAAAATTCACTTATCATCAAGGACCAGGTTAATTAGGTTAGAAATATCACTTATTTAGAATGTGTAAAGCACAATATCTCTTCCCCCTTTTGGCATCATCGAAAAGTTGCATGCAAAGTGTGATTCCCAGATTTTAATAAGTACTCATGGCCACTGGGGCAACTGCAAGTGCAATCATGGTTTAATCATCAATAATCAAGCAAACATATTTAAACTATCAAGGACAGATTAACATTGAACAAGAGCAAAACAGTAATTATCATTGACAGAGATATGTTGCCACCAACAATCCACAAAAAAAGAAAAAAAAAAGATTCAAACCATGAGCAAAAACAGAAGATAGAAAAATCCCTAATCTGGGTCACTGAGGTACTGAACAAGTTCAGGAGACAAAAGCTAGAAGTCCTAAGGCTTGGAGGAACTAGAGGGTTGGGTTTGGACTTGGAGAAGGTTCAGCATGTTATGAAGAATACCATCATTCTTCTCCTTTTCTTTGGCAAGCTCAGTTCTGAGACCATCCCTTTGTAGATTAGCTAAAGCCCTTTGTACTTTCAGCTAAAGCCCTTTGTAGATTAGCTTCACTCTGTTTCACCCTGCTTCATGTGGCTCTACCCTTTTGCAATGAAGAGGCAGTAGGTGTTGGGGAGGAAGCCTTTCTCTTCTTAGAGGATTTGGGAGCACTGGGAGCTTTAGATGTGGTAGACTGTCTTTTCTTTGGATCATAACTCTCCCCAACCTTTTTCAACAGGTCTGCTAGGGTTTCTTCAATGGATGAACCAGGTTCATCTCTTTGTGAGCTTAAGTTAACCAACCCTTCTGCTGCTTCCCCAGAACCACTTCCCCCTGACTTCTTGACACATTCTTCTTCAGGTTCTTGTTCAGCCCCACAAATAGCAGGCACAGACAGTCCAGCAGTGGGTGACTGATCAACCACTCCTTTCCCAATTCCCCTCACTTCACCACATGCACCCTCTCTCTCTTTTTGTTTTTCAGAATACTTTTTACCTCTATTCCTTTGTATCTCAGGCAATTCAACATCCCTAATGGGTCCAACCAGAACAAACCTAGGCTCTAGGTTTTCAGTCACAGATGAACGTACCTTAGAAGGTGATTCTTGAGTCCTTTTAGAGTCAGAAGACCCAAGTCCTTCCCCCTCACTTGCAGATTTGTATGACTCAGAATAAGAATTGGAGTCGGAGACTGAGGCTTGGCTTGCCTTCAATTTCTCATTTAATTTCTTCCTAAGAGCTCCAGTTGCTATTGTTTTTTGAACAAGCATTTTAACCCTTCTCAGCCTGGGTTTGGGAGTAGTGCTGGGTGGAGGAGAGGGAGATGAATCAGATGGAGTAGGTTGTGGAGGAGTTCCAGGATTATCTTGTGTGTTAGACATGATCGCTAAGTTTTAGGGAGTTAGAATTTTGGAGAAGAAGATAGCAAGAGAGAGTAGAAAAATGACGGTCTTGGAATTATAGAGTTGGCACAGAAATGATATGTATTTAAAGAGAGATACACATTTAATGGGTAACGACATCTTTCTCAGTGGTCAATTAGAGGTCTAATCAACCTGAAATTCCAGGTTTGAATGATTGGTTTATCTTCCCTAGATTTTAGGCAATTTTTTTCGGTTTAGAGTTCTAGGCAGACGGAACTGGTTCAAAGATAATGGATAAAATTTTCTAGGAGTTTAACACATGTAGGACTTCTGCTCATGATTTAAATATTTATATTTCTAATTGTGCAGAGTATAGAAAACATACCTTAGATTTCAGATGAACTCATACTGATGAACCAGGTTCTTCATTTAGAATTCTCTTGAACATGCCTCAAATTAACCATAATAGAGAAAATTTTGTAAGAGATCAGTGAGTCATATTAACACATGTCACGGGAGTATACTAATTAAAGTATGAAGCTGAGTAAGAATTAATCTAGATATTTACACAAGTTCAGAGTTCCTAGCCAAATTTTTTTTTCATTTTTTTACATTGTGCATTCTGAATTTGGACCTATTAGGTGATCTTAATCATCCCTAATTCCAACCTGTTCCTCTCAAAGTTTTCTCTACTCAGTGCTTTAGTGAAGATGCCAGCAATTTGTTTATTAGTAGCACAAAATTCTATGGAGATCAATCCTTTCTCATAGTTATCTCTTAGGAAGTGGTGTCTAACATCTATGTGCTTAGTCCTCTTATGATGAACAGGGTTCTTTGTCATACTTATAGCACTAGTGTTATCACAGAATATAGGAATGCAACCCACTTCAATACCAAAGTCTATCAGCTGCTGTTTAATCCATAGCAATTGAGCACAACAAGAGGCAACAGAAACATATTCAGCCTCATCAGTGGATAAGGCCACTGAATTTTGCTTTTTTTGTGGCCCATGATACAAGACATGAACCAAGAAAATGAGCCATACCTGAGGCGCTTTTCTTATCCACAAGAAAACGTGCATAATCAGCATCAGCATACCCTACTAGATTGAAATTACTACCTTTAGGGTACCGAAGACACAGATCAGTAGTGCCTTTCAAATATCTCAGTATCCTCTTGACAGCAGTCAAGTGAGACTCCTTTGGATTAGCCTGGAAGCGAGCACAAAGCCCTACACTGAAGACTATGTCAGGTCTGCTGGCAGTAAGATACAAAAGTGAACCAATCATACCCCTATAGAACTTCTGGTCAACATATTACATCTACGTCTAATTTGGTGGCAGTTGCAATGGGGGTGTCTATTTCCTTTGATTCATCCATTTTAAACTTTCTGATCAGCTCCTTTGCGTATTTCTGCTGATGGATCATGGTTCCATTTGGGCTTTGTTTGATCTATAAGCCTAAGAAAAAGTTACGCTCAACCATCATACTCATTTCAAACTCACTCCCCATTAATTTGGCAAAATCCTTACTTAGCTTATCAGTGGTAGCCCCAAAAATTATGTCATCAACATATATTTGTACCACAAGAAGATCCTTACCTTTTTCCCTCAAGAACAAGGTACTGTCGATTTTACCTCTTTTGTAGCCATGTTCAAGCAGGAATTTTGACAATCGTTCATACCATGCTCTGGGATCCTGCTTGAGTCCATAGAGAGCCTTGTCTAATTGGTACACATGCTCAGGACATTCCTTGCTTTCAAACCGTGGAGGTTGTTTCACAAACACTTTCTCTTTTAGGTATCCATTAAGGAAGGCACTTTTGACATCAATCTGATGAAGAGTAAATTCCATGTGTGCTACAAAGGCTATGAGGAGTCTTATTGCATCTAGTCTTGCAACAGGAGCAAAAGTCTCATCATAGTCTATACCCTCCTCTTGGCTGTAACCTTGTAATACAAGTCTTGCCTTATTTCTTGTAACAGTTCCATCTCATCAAGTTTGTTTCTGAAGACCCATTTTGTGCCAAGGACTGATCTGTCCTTGGGTCTTGGAACTAGATGCCAAAATTGACTTCTCTCAAACTGATTGAGTTCATCTTGCATTGCATTTACCCAATCTGCATCCTACAAAGCCTCAACAACATTTTTAGGTTCAATAAGAGATAGGAAAGCATCAAAAGCACACAAATTCTTTAATTGTGATCTAGTTTTGACTCCAGAGGTTGGATAAGTAATTATGTTCTCAATGGGATGGGAACTTTGATACATATGAGGTTTCACAACCAACTGATTTCTGCTAGATGTTTCTCCCATGTTCTGTTGCTGAGGAACAGGGTTATGAACATGTTCCTTTAGGGGATTGGTTTCAGTTCCTCTTTGATCAGTTACCCCTGTCAGGTTGCCCTGGATAGAAGAACCTGTTACATCACCTGTTCTTTCTTTTGGTGCCACTTTAGCCTGTGCTAGGACTTCAGTCAAATCTCTTACCAGCCCAATAGCCTCATCTTCATATTCTTGTCTCTCAGAAAGAATGTTAGTTTCATCAAACACTACATGCACACTTTTTTCTACACACAAAGTTCTTTTATTGAACACTTTATATGCTTTGCTATGTGAAAAATACCCCAAGAATACTCCCTCATCACTTCTGGGATCAAACTTACCTAGGGAGTCTTTTCCATTATTGTGCACAAAGCACTTACATCCAAATGTCCTAAGATGGGATATATTTGGCTTTCTCCCTTTAAGTAACTCATAGGGAGTCTTCTCTACAAGAGGTCTAGTCATGCACCTATTGATGATGTAACATGCAGTGTTTACAGCCTCTGCCCAAAAGCTGTGAGGCAATTTACTAGAAAGAAGCATAGTCCTAGCCATATCTTCAAGACACCTGTTCTTTCTTTCAACTACTCCATTTTGTTGAGGAGTCCTAGGGGCAGAGAAGTTATGATCTATGCCATGCTTATCACAAAATTCAGTGAACTTAGCATTTTCAAATTCAGTTCCATGATCAGACCTAATGGATGCAAGTTGATTTCCTAATTGTTTCTAAGTCTTTCTAACAAAAGCAGTAAACATGTCAAATGCTTCATCTTTAGATGTTAAGAATAGTACCCAGGTAAACCTAGAATAATCATCAACAAGTACCATCACATATTTCTTACCACCTCTGCTCAATGTTCTCATTGGACCACAGAGATCCATATGAACCAGTTCCAACGTCCTGGTTGTGCTTACAATTTTCTTGCTTTTAAAGGATGATCATACCTACTTCCCCCTTGCACATGCCTCACAAACTTTGTCTTCCTTGAACTTGATGTTAGGTAGCCGTATCACCAAGTCCTTGGAGACTAATTTGTTGAGTTGATTCAAACTTGCATGACCAAGTCTTTTGTGCCACAGGAGGGGATCATTATCCTTCACACTTGAGCAAGTGAGTTCATTTTCTGAAAGAGTGGACAAATCTACAATGTAAATATTGTTAACTCTTTTTCCCTGCAAAACAATCTTTTCAGTGGTAAGGTTAATCACAAAACATTTGGTAGAGGTAATGCTACAAGGTTGCCTCTGTCACACAGTTGTGACACACTGATTAGGCTATACTTTAAGCCATTTATCAAGTAGACATTCTCAATGGAGTGAGAGTCTGTCTTACCTACCTTTCCAACCCCAATGATCTCACCTTTCTTCCCATTTCCAAAGGAGACATTACCTCCTTTCAAGTCCTCAAGTGAAAGGAACTGGTTCTTGCTTCCAGTCATATATTTTGAGCAGCCACTACCCATGTACCATATTTGGCTGCTTCCCTTCACTTGGACCTGCAAAAAGAAATCAAGGGTTAGTCTTTGGAACCCAAACTAGTTTGGGTCCCTTTCTGTAGGCAAAGGGGTAAATCAAATTCCTTTTTGCCCACCCAGGCAGCCTATTTTTTTCTTGAACAAAAGCTTTGTTCTTTTGACCGGCCTTTTCTTTTGCATTACATTCATTTTTTTAATGACCAATCTTGCCACAGTGTGTGCAAATTTTGTTTTCAGGAAGAGTGAGGTACTTGCTTTTAGGGTCCCACTTAGGTGCTTGAGTCCCATAGCCAAGTACTCTTTTGTTGCTACTGTGATGTTCGTGTAGCCAGGAAAGTGCATCAGAAGCCTTATTCCATTTGGAAGTTCTGTCTAGTTCATGCTTTACCTTCCCTAGGTCTTCTTTCAAAACTCTTATATGCTCATCCTTCTTGTACAACTCATCCTTCATTTTTCCTAAGTTTTCTTCTAAGATGAGGTGAGTGTGATCAGCTTTCTTCTTTCCTGTTCCTAGTTTTAGTTTTAAATTTTTAGACCTAAGCTCTAGGACACTGGTGTCAAGTTCAAGAACCTGGTTCTTCAACTCAGCATTTTTACTGTCACTCTCATTAGCCCTAGATTCTAGATTTTTGCACTTGGCTTTTATGATTGCACACTCCCTAGACAGATCATCCTTCTCATTGTTAATTATCTCAGACTCATCAATGAAGTCTAGCAATAGCTCATACAACTTTTCTTTAGACAGAAATTTAATCTTGTCTTTGAGAAGAATGACACTTACCTCTTGTTCATCATCTGATTCTCCGATGGCCATAAGTGCTTGTTCATCTCCAGCTTCATCTTCTGAGTCCTCGTTTGAGATTTCTCCCCAAGCAGCAACCATAGCCTTTGTTGATCCTTTGTTCCTTTTGGGTTGAACCTGTTCCTTCGTTCAGCCCTTTCCTTCTTCCATTCAATTTCCCACTCAAGATAGTTTTTGATCATGTGATCAGTCTTACCACATTTGTAGCAACCCTCGTTAGTTTGTTTCTTAGGACCCCTTGGCTTGTTGGAGGTTGTACCTCTTGAAGAACCCTTTCCTCTCATTAGGTACTTTTTGAAATCTCTTGTGATCATAGCCACTTCATCATCCTCCAGATCTGCACCTTCAGCTATTCTAAGAGCCAGACTTCGTTTCTTCTTGGGTGCATCCATTTTCATGGTTTGCCTCCTCAGTTCATAGGCAGTGAGATTTCCAATCATTTCATCCAGCTTGAGGGTAGCAATGTTCTTGGATTCCTGAACATGAGTGATTTTGCTTTCCCAAGTCACTGGTAAAACTCTTGTCAAGATTTTCTCAACCTTGTCTTCTTCAAGGATAATTCTCCCAAGAGATTTAAGTTCGTTTGTTAATGTTGTGAACCTTGTGTACATCTCCTGGATAGTTTCTCCTTCCTTCATAGTGAAATTCTCATATTGAGAATATAACAGTGTTCCTCTTGATCTCTTTACTTGAGAAGTTCCTTCATGAGCCACTTGTAACGTGTCCCATATCTCTTTGATAGTGGTACAGATTTGAATCCTGCTGCACTCATCTGGACCCAGTCCACACACAAGCCATTTGTTGGCCTTGGCATTCTTCTCCCATTTCTTCAAATCTTCAGCAGTGGAATCAGCTCTTGTCTTTGGCACGTCCACTCCTTCAGCATTCTTCTTTGTAGTTGCTAGGGGACCATTAGTGACTATGTCCCAAAGTTCATATTCCTCTCCTATGATATGTTCTCTCATCCTGTTCTTTCACCAAGAATAGTACTGACGATTAAAGAGTGGAGGCCTAGCAGTGGATTGCCCTTCCCAGTTTCCAGGTGATGCACTCATCTTGATCTTTTCCTAAGGTGTTAACCTCTTCAAGGATAACCTGCTCTGATACCAATTGATGTATTAAGCGTCAATACCACACAAGAGGGGGGGTGATTTGTGTGGTACCCAATTTTCGCTTAATTGAACTATAGAAGGACCTGGTTCTTCTAGGTGTTCCACCTACTATTGTTTGCGAAATAATAAAATACTGAAAATAAAGGACACAGAGATTTTTACGTGGAAAACACCTGGCTCAAAAGGTGAAAAAACCACGACCTACTACCCTGTAGGATTTTCCTAAACTTCCACTAAAATCACTGAGCCAAAACAGCATTTACAAAAACTCTTTGTATACCTAAGGATTAACTCTAATCCCGTGGTGGCACACAGCCTCAACTGCTGCGACAACTTCAAGTTAACTCTAACTTGAATACTCTAGGTACCTAATACAATTGCTTCTATGAAAGCTGAAAGGTACAATGTCAAACCACCTACTACAATTGAACTAGAATAAAAGATAGACACTTGGAACTGGTTCTTCTATCCCGTTCAAGTAGCTTTCAGGAGTGCACACTCAAATCACACATAAATTGCTTGCAAAATCGCCTTGCTCTTTTGCTCTCAATTTAAGTTTAACTTCTGCGTATGTGCATTACCTGTAAAAGAGAACAACACTGACATTTAATAGGTTAGTAATCAGAGTTTGATTGGGATTCAATTGCTGCTCCTCTATCGTGGAAGAGTTCATGATGATCTCAAACTCTAACACTATCTTCATCCTAGATTGTGTTCTCTTCATATAAGGAGACTTTCTCTCCTTATCCAATATGCAACCTTTTCGATCAGATCAGGAGATATTGATGCTTGATCATTAGGACTTATCTCCTTCACGTGCATCTCACATGTATAGGTTGATCATGACTGCGCTTCACAAGATGGACCTGGTGCATGTCTGAGTTCTTTTGTCAATCTTCAAAACTTCACCTGTTCTCTTGCCAACAAAGGGCTATCATAAGTGATGGGGGTTCGCATTTTTGCAAAAAGGAATTCGATACCTTACTCACCAAGTATGGTGTCACTCATAAAGTGACGACCCCTATCATCCTCAAGCAAGTGGTCAAGTGGAAGTCTCCAACCGCGAGATAAAGAGTATTTTGTCAAAGACAGTGAATGCCAACAGGACTGATTGGTCAAAGAAACTCGATGACGCTTTATGGTCTTATAAGACGCCTTACAAAACACCGATTGGAATGTCTCCATACCGGTTGGTGTTCGGGAAAGCTTTTCATATTCCGGTGGAACTTAAGCATAAGGCCATGTGGGCTTTGAAGAAGTTGAACCTTGAGTGGGATGTCGCCACCAACTTAAGGGTGGCAATATTGAATGAGCTAGATGAGTTCCGGTACCATGAATATACAAGTTCATCCATATACAAGGAGAATATGAAGTACCTACCTGACAAGTACATTCGCAACAAAGAGTTTAAAGAAGTTGATCTTGTGTTGTTGTTCAATTCTCGATTACGGATGTTTCTGGGAAAGTTGAAATCTCAATGGAGTGGCTCGTTTGAGGTTGTTAGTGTGACACCCTTTGGTGCATTGGACTTGAAAAATAAAAATGATGAGGTGTTTAGAGGCAATAGTCACCGGGTGAAGCATTATTTGGGAAAAGTTGATGATGGCCACGTCGTGGCAGTTCTTCATTTCAAGTGAGTGGTAATCGGCATCGTGCCGCGACGTTAAATCAGGCACTTCTTGGGAGGCAAACCATGTTTCTTTTTTTTTTAGATAGGTCTTGTTTTGTGCTAACTGGTTTTGAAATGTGTGCAGGAATGATTGTGCTTTGTAGGGACTGTGTTCAAGAAAAAAATAGCTGTCACACCTCTTTTTTTACTACTACACCCCCGTGAAGGGATATAATAAAGGAAATTATTTCCAACTTGAAGTGACAATCGAAACGGGATTTATTTATTAAGATTCAAAATTGCCACTTGGGAGATTTATGGTGTCCCAAGTCACCGGTTGAATCCCGAATCGAGGAAAAGAATGACTCTGTTTAACAGTCCGCGAACCAGAAATCCGAGTAAGGAATTCTGTTAACCCGGGAGAAGGTGTTAGGAATTCCCAGGTTCCGTGGTTCTAGCACGGTCGCTCAACTGTCATATCTGGCTTAATTATCTAATTTTATACAATTATGAACCTATGTGCAAATTTTAACTTTTTAACCGCTTTTATTCATATCTTTTAAAGAAGATTGAAACGTCGTTAAAACACATCTCGAACCACGTCACATAAATGCACCCGTGATTTATGACAGATTTTAACTTCGTTGGGATTTGGATTTGGGTCACATAAATGTGCACCCGAATTTAGGAAAGTAATATTATTAAACACGCGCCTAAAGCAACTACGCGTTTGCACTTTGCGAGGGCCATGGAATTTGCTAAATAGCACGCCTCAGAATCTATGGATCAATTCAATGTTTGGCATGGCGCACCTCAAAATACTCTACTTAATGTTTTCTATGTTAATCTAGGAAGGCCATATATTTACGTTATTAAATGGTTTGGAGGCCCAAATCTACCTCTGATTCGAAGAACCTCAATACTGGGCCTCTGCATGAGCCCAAACGCAGAGTCTTATGGTTGGTGAGCCAGGATCCATCATCGAATCTCCACCACAATATTTAAGGCCGACAATGAATTTTCAACAAACCAGAGACGAGATTAAAACCTGTGTGACCAAGCTATTGAATCAATTTTAACATCACCATCAGCCAACACTTAATAATGGTCTGATGCATGAAAGCAATTGAGAATCCCAATTTTAATGATTATCAAAAAGATAGTGTAATCCAACAATCGCAACTTCATGACAATATAGCTAATCAAATTACCTTATATACTTATTTGAGCAAACGATCATGCAAAATTATAAAACCTCTTTACTGACTAGGTGACTGTGCCATTCCGAATTTTTATGCAGAGTTCAAAAATTTCCCAACTAAATTCAATTATACAGTACGATTTACCAAATTACATAACGTCCAGCCAAAGTTCATATCCATTTCTCCACAAAGGGTCTAACAGTTCATTCATACAAAGTAGCATCCAATCATGGTCATAATGCTAATGTTCAAATACTTCAACTAACAACCAGATCACTTCGGATTACTAATCTGAACCCAACAATCTATCATGAACATGACTTGAATCCACGAAAGACTAAACAAATAGGGTACATAATGATTGAAATAAGTGAGTGTTGCACCAGGGCTCAGTTTTTTCAATTTAAACTTCAATTCAAATCCAAATCTTCATATGGATTATTCAAAACTCCACTCCACTACGTGTTTGAGGATATACCTGGAGATGAGAATGGAAAAGGAAATGGGAAGGGTCAGTAGCACAATAGCAGAACAACTCCTAGATGCAGGCAGTATAACAGGGAGAGGAGTTGCAATTTAAATCAGCCAAATGAACCAAACAACCAGGATTTTAATCCAGATAACCAAACAATCGAACAGAAGCTTTCAGATAGAAGATAATGGTGCAGCAAGACCATACAATGCATTCAATCGAACAGTACCCCTACACCAAGCTTTGATGAACAAATTTAAACCATTTCTCTTATCCAGATCAATCAAGTATCTTCAGAAATTGAAGATGAATCAGAATTAACAAAATCGATGGAACAGTAATAGCCCTTTTTTGTTTTCTGTATTTCCTCTCCCCTCTCTTTTTAGCTCTCCATGGAACAGTAATAGCCCTTTTTTGTTTTCTGTATTTCCTCTCCCCTCTCTTTTTAGCTCTCCAAATCTCTGTTATGTTTCAGAAATTGAAAGAAAAGAGACAAAACACTCAAATTCTAGGAAACAATCAAATCTTCCGCATTTTTTCAGCCATTTCAATTTCTCAGAATTTTCGTCTCCAATCTCTCTTAGATTTTTCAGAATGTTCAAGGCCGCCTTTCAAGGCAAAAAACATGCCTTTATAGGCAAGGCAAGTAGGGAAAACAACAGGTTTCAGTTTTGCACTTTACCCCTTCTTGAATTTTCATTTTAGCCTAAATGCCCCTAGATTTCTGACTTTCTCCCCAAGTTTTAACCATCAAAAGACCTGAAATAACCTAGAACCCCTCCCTAGAAGCTTCCATTTCTGTTATTAAAAGATTCCCCATGTTGAACTACCTAAATTACCCCTTTCAATTCTGAGAATTACTTCAAACATGATCCAAACGGGCCAAGATCGACCGAAAATACAGGCCAAATTGAATGGGCTCAATTGCCAAATGGATCAGTAATGAACTGAGGCCCCAAATCAAATCCCTAATTCTATAAGCTTTTGAAAGAAAGAAAAAACGAAGAAACAATACAAGTACTGTCATAAACTCCACAACTAAAACCTGACCTATATTAGTGCTAAGTGATGAAAGGGAACTAACCCAATTGCTAGGCGAACTAATTAACTAAGCAAGAACCCTGAATTAATCAGGCATGAATAAACGACTCCTTGAACGAACACAAAAGGATCAAACAACACAACAAAATAAAAGAAGAAATGGAGGAGTAGAACAGAAAGAATACTGAACAAAAGATAAAGAAGAAAATACCTAAAATGATTTGAACAGAAGAAGAAAAGGAACAGCCTTCAAATTTCTCCAATTTCGGCTCAATTTGAGATTAAACGTGTATTTCCTCGTCAAAAATACATGAATAACCTCAAAATGAACCAAAAACTTCAGTTGTATGAAACCAGAACTTTAGGGCTAAACTTGATTCCAAGATTCGAGAGGTTTCAGAGTTATTCGAAGGAAAACCACATGTGATTTGAGATGGGGGAAGGACTGGTGGTCATTTGGTGTTGATTTGGTGGGGAAAAGACTCAGCGCCGCCATGCAGGGGGTTGGGAATTCTAGGACGGCGGCGAGGGTTTGAGGTTTTGATTTGAGATTCGAATAGCTGGGGTTCGATTTGAGAGAAGAGGGGTGCGGATTTGGGATTTGGAGATGGAGGAGGGCATCTGGTGTAAGTTTGGTGACGGTTGACGGTGGCGCCGCCAGGGGGAGACGGTGGGGATTTGAGGCGGTGGACTAGGGTCTCTAGGGTTTGGGTGAATGAGGAAGACGAGGGGGGGTCCCTTTTTTCGACAGATATATACATGTATATCCTCAGTTCTNACATTTCAATTCTTTTTTTTTGTTTTCTAATTTCTTTCAATTCTTATTTCAAAATTAAACTAAAACCCTATATTAATTCTAAAGCTAAATTACACTACCAAAGCAAATTACTTAACTCTAACAATTATCACAAACTAATCAAATATCAAAGCAAATTTCAAAACTACAAATTAAACAATGCCAAGATAGACTATTTTTGTGATTTTTGTATTTATTTATTTATTTATTTTTTATTTTTTTCCTAATTACTAATTAATTCCAAAATATGTACAATTAAACCCTAAACGCAATGCATATTTTTGTATTTTCATATGAATTAACATGCACAGACAAAATGCAAACAATTAACGGAAAATGCTACAAAATTCCACAAAATTGCAAATACTGAAAGAAATTATTTTGTTTTGAATTTATGGGAGTAATTCATATAGGGCAAAAATCACGTGCTCACAGCTGCCCCTCTTTGCTCGCAAACACAAAGAGTTTTCGTGCAAAGATAAGTGAGCAATTACGAGCGATTTTTGCCCGTTTGAATACTCCGTGTGAAGCATTTTTCAAAAGTTTGACCGCACCCTGCTTCTGAGGTTGCCTACATATCCTTGGCTAAAAAGGAATCAGGTCAGTGTAGTTTGGGAAGGTCTGGTAGCTGGGACTACCATGAAGTTGTGGTTTCACTGTTGCTGTTGCTGCTGCTACTGCTTACTGAACCCCCTTATTACACCGTGTCAAAATGAAAAGAACCTAGACTGCGCTATGATCTATGAATTACAAAAGTCCAATCTATGTCTTCAAACTTGATCTTGTATTTCTTGTTGCCTTGTTGTCTTGTATCCTCCCGGTGAAATCCATTGTTGCTGCTTTGAATTGTAAACTGAGATGTTTTCCCTGTCTTCAGGTGGATGCCTGACTGCTGAATTTGATATGTCTTCAAAACATGAAATGTATTCCTCTGCTATACAGGCGGACTCCTGACTTCAACACTTGAAATGTATTCCTCCGTTATACGGGCGGGCTCCCGACTTCAAAACTTGAATGTATTCCTCTGTTATCCGGGCGGGCTCCCGACTTCAAAACTTGAAATGTATTCCTCTGTTATCCGGGCGGGCTCCCGACTTCAAAACTTGAAATGTATTCCTCTGTTATACGGGCGGGCTCCCGACTTCAAGACTTGAAATGTATTCCTCTGTTACCCGGGCGGGCTCCCGACTTCAAAACTTGAAATGTATTCCTCTGTTATCCGGGCGGGCTCCCGACTTCAAAACTTGAAATGTATTCCTCTGTTATCCGGGGGGGCTCCCGACTTCAAAACTTGAATGTATTCCTCTGTTATACGGGTGGGATCCCGACTTCAGAACTTGAATGTATTCCTCTGTTATACGTGCGGGCTCCCGACTTCAAAACTTGATGTATTCCTCTGTTATACGGGCGGGCTCCCTACTTCAAAACTTGAATGTATTCCTCTGTTATACGGGCGGGCTCCCGACTTCAAAACTTGAAATGTATTCGTCTGTTATCCGGGCGGGCTCCCGATTTCAAAACTTGAATGTATTCCTCTGTTATCCGGGCGGGCTCCCGACTTCAAAACATGAATGTAATCCTCTGTTATCCGGGCGGGCTCCCGACTTCAAAGCTTGAAATGTATTCCTCTGTTATCCGGGCGGGCTCCCGACTTCAAAACTTGAAATGTATTCCTCTGTTATCCGGGCGGGCTCCCGACTTCAAAACTTGAAATGTATTCCTCTGTTATCCGGGCGGGCTCCCGACTTCAAAACTTGAAATGTATTCCTCTGTTATCCGGGCGGGCTCCCGACTTCAAAACTTGAAATGTATTCCTTTGTTATCCGGGCGGGCTCCCGACTTCAAAACTTGAATGTATTCCTCTGTTATCCGGGCGGGCTCCCGACTTCAAAACTTGAAATATATTCCTCTGTTATCCGGGCGGGCTCCCGACTTCAAAATTTGAATGTATTCCTCTATTATCCGGGCGGGCTCCCGACTTCAAAACTTGAAATGTATTCCTCTGTTATCTGGCGGGCTACCGACTTTAAAACTTGAATGTATTCCTCTGTTATACGGGCGGGCTCCCGACTTCAAAACTTGAATGTATTCCTCTGTTATACGGGCGGGCTCCCGACTTCGAGACTTGAATTACTTCTCCCTGTTCTCCGAATGGGTACCTGATTTCAACAAAATAGACAAAAACAAAGATAATTTTCTGCCCCAGTTTGGTAGCTGTATTCCTCTGTTATCCGGGCGGGCTCCCGACTTCAAAACTTGAATGTATTCCTCTGTTATCCGGGCGGGCTCCCGACTTCAAAACTTGAAATGTATTCCTCTGTTATCCGGGCGGGCTCCCGACTTCAAAACTTGAAATGTATTCCTCTGTTATCCGAACGGGCTCCCGACTTCAAAACTTGAATGTATTCCTCTGTTATACGGGCGGGCTCCCTACTTCAAAACTTGAATCACTTCTCCCTGTTCTCGAATGGGTACCTGACTTCAACAAAAATAGACAAAAACAAAGAAAATTTTCTGCCCCAGTTTGATAGCTGGGCACATGGGTGAGTGTTAGACTGAACTATTCTACCAACTATTATAAGAATTTGAAAGCTAAGTCCTATTATCCAGGGAGGTCCTGACGGCTTCTAACAGTTACGAACCTAAGTTATATACTCTAGAGGTATTACTCCCACTACATTTGTTGTCTAAACACACCTTAAAACTACGTCCCATTATCCATGAGGGTCCTGAAAACTCCTAATTAAATCCTGTCTTACACATGCAAACTTTGAAACCAACTTATATTCCTTTGGGGTACATTTATGCTAAATTATGCTACTCATGATTATTTTGAAATTTAAACTAAGTCCCATTTTCCAGGAGGGTCCTGAGAGTTTACGGTCAAACCTGTTTTGGTGCTTGCTTTTCCTTGCAGAGAGTTCCTCCGAAACAAACGAATTTTCTGCCCCTGTTTCAATCAAAGAAAATTTCGTTAGTTTAAAACGGTGGTTAGTTGATGGCATTCTTGCTAAAGATCCTTCCATTGTATTTGCTTTGTTTTGACTGGCTTCCCTGGACTTGCCCCGAACCGCTTGACTTTCTAACCCCCTGACTTTGACGACCCAAGTGTTCTATACCCATGCTATTGTTTCACACCTTTGCCCTCTTTGTCCGAACCTCTACATTTCCCATGGCATCACAAATCATTCCACCGATGAA
>NW_017679562.1:0-818 GCF_001879085.1 Nicotiana attenuata
CATCACAAAAAGTAGACTCATCATAGTAGGGGCTTGGGGAAGGAAGGACAAATATTCACAATAATCCCAATGACCATTTTGGCAACCACACTTATCACAAATACTTCAACCATGGGGTTGAGGTTGTGCGCACAATCCACCCCCGTAAGAATTTAAACAATTTGCCACGAGTGTGGTCCTCCACAATAAGGACAAGGGTCATCAAAGCATGAACAACTACCATCCGACCAATTTTCATTGTACGATGCCATTTTTCAAAACTAAGCAAATAAACAAGAAAAATAGACCAAGGTAAGAAAAATTAATTACACAAATATTCACAAGTTTGGACCAAAGCACTTTCGCTTACTTCTCAAACAACCTAAATTACGCCAAATTGTTCCGCGGCAACGGCGTCCAATTTTGATAACGTCCAAATCCACTACTAAAAAGTAATAGACACGGTCGCATGCAATATAATTTACCCAACTATGAGTCGGGGTCGAATCCCACAGAGAACAATGTGTAGGCTATTAGGAATGTAAGAAAATTATCGCTTATCGCGCAATGCCAAACAATAAGAATTTGGGTTTGAAAATGTTTTATATCTAAATGCGGAAATGTAAACTAACCTAGAAAGCAAGTAAAATGATCAATGGCTACAAGTATGGTTGCATCGGGAATTACACTCAAGTAACGATCAAATGTATTTCACGATTTTACAAATATGAGCGAGTTTATGTTAATTAACCACGGATAATAATTCTTAATTAGCTTCTTCCGAAGACTAACAAGACTTCCTAATTGAATTATCCCTAAAACAATTAGAAGATTAAGCA
>NW_017679562.1:3346-5860 GCF_001879085.1 Nicotiana attenuata
AAAGAATCCCTGCCTCCAGACGAGGCACCACTAAATCTGCCCGAATGACGAGGTCTCTTGTCATACCCCTGACCACTCCCCTATGATAGAACTATCTCAACCCTCCGGGCCATAGTGGCCGCATCCTGAAAGGAAATCTCGCTCCCTGTCTCCTTAGCCATCTACAATCGAATAGGCTGAGCGAGTCCCTCAATGAACCTCCTCACTCTCTCTCTCTCTCTCTCTCTCTCTCTCTCAGTGGGAAGTATGATAAGAGCATGACAAACCAAGGCAATGAATCTTGTCTCGTACTGAGTGACGGTCACAGAACCCTGCTCGAGACGCTCAAACTGCCTTTGATAGTCCTCCCTCTAAGTGATAGGTAGAAACTTCTCCTGAAATAGCTGAGAGAGCTGATCCCAAGTAAAATATGGTGACCGAGTTGGTCTAGCCAGACACCAAGTCTTGGCGGAACCTGATAGATGAAAAGCAGCAAAGTCGACCCCATTGGTCTCCACTATCCCCATGTTTCGAAGAACCTCATGACAGCTGTCCAAATAGTCCTGGGGATCCTTTGAGGATGTACCACTATAAGTAGTAGTGAATAGCTTGGTAAGACTGTCCAACCTCCACAAAGCATCAGCAGACATAACTGCCCCATCATCGGTCTGGGCTACCACACCCGGCTGAATTGCTCGAATTGGCTAAGCTGCTGGAGTTTGAAATTAAGGAGCCATCTGCTCCAGAGTGCGGGTAGCAGGAGTCTGTGCTCCTCCCCCAGCCTGAGAGACGGTTGGTGCTACAGGAATTAAGCCTTCCTGGGCGACACTCTCCATAAGGCCCACTAGACGGACCGGAGCATCCTCAAGTACCGGGGTAGCAATGAACCCCTCTGGGACCTGAGTTGGCCCTGCTGAAACAGTCTGGGCTGGAGCCTCCTCCTCGAACTCTACCTATGTCTCCGCTGCTGGTGCTGCTGCTCTGGGCTGAGCCTTTCCCCCGCCTCGGCATCTAGCACGGCCACTGCCTCATCCTCATCCCCTCGTAGGAGATGCCACTGGAGGCTCAAGCTGTTGATTAGCGAATGAAGAAGCACGTGTTCTCGCCATCTGCGAAAAAATAGAGTAGAAGTCCAATTAGCATTGAGAAGTCAAATCGCACGACAGAGGAGAATAGTTGTAAAGTTGTTCCTAAACTCTATTGCCTCTAGGGGATAAGCACAGACATCTCCGTACTGATACCTCAGACTCTACCTAGCTTGTTCGTGAATTGTGAGACCTAGGCAACTTAGAGCTCTAATACCAACTTGTCACGGCCCGAATTTCCCACCCTCGGGAGTCGTGATGGCGCCTACTCGTGAAAGATAGGCAAGCCAACTATTACGGTTTTACACAATAATAATCAACCCCAACAGTTATAAACATAAACTAAAGTAAAACATATGATAAATGTAGAAGAGATAAATTAAATCCAAATACTCCAATACATGTCTACCCATGAATCCGGTGTCACAAATTCACGAACAACTAAGATTTTTACTGCAAATACAAGTCTGGAAAGAAGAGTAGAACTGTTCTCAGAAACAAAAGAGACACCAGAAAAGCTAAACAGAGAAGGGGGTACTTTAGGCTCTGCGGATGCCAGCAGATCTACCTGAGTCTCCCTGGACTGAAGACAGCTACCTCAGCTACTCACTGGGTCCGTTACCGAAATATGCACAAAAGAGTGCAGAGTGTAGTATCAGTACAATCGACCCCATGTACTGAGTAAGTGTCGAGCCTAACCTTGGCGAAGTAGTGATGAGTCTAGGACACGAAAATCATATATACCTGTGCAGTTAAATCATATACAAGTAGAAACATAACAACAAAAATCAACAGAATAAAGAGGGAAGGGGACATGATGCGGGGAAATATCAGGTTCTAACAGTAAAGCAATACGGAAACATCATTAAGGAAACACAATGAACATCATATATAAAGCAAGAAGAATAATGAAGTAGTAACACACGCACGACATCACCCTTCGTGCTTTTACTCTCGTCCACACCACATAAATCAACAAAATAGGCACGACATCACCCTTCGTCCATTAACTCTCAAATCATGGCACGGCATTCCCTTCGTGCATTAACTCTCAAATCATGGCACGGCATCACCCTTCGTGCATTAACACTCATAGTATCGGCATGGCATCACCCTTCGTACTTTACACTCTCTCACACTAACATGCAAGGCATCACCCTTCGTGCTTTACACTCGTCCTCACCCATACAATAGAAAAACGGCAAGGGAATCAACAGGCCTGAGAATCACCCATTCTGAAAAAAAAACGGAGCAACTCGTATGAGTTTTTAGTAGGCTCTTAATACCATATAAGAGAAGAAAATGAATTGTGAAAGGCTTCATTTGTTGTTGAGTACAACATAGGTACAATGGCAGTAGATAGAAGGAGTTTGTTATATATAGGAGAATCCTAGAGTATAAGGGGAAAAATACGAAATCTGTTACAATGTCAAATGCAAGAGACCGTATC
>NW_017679562.1:9933-16387 GCF_001879085.1 Nicotiana attenuata
TGTAGTTCTGATGTGTCCTTCTTCGCGTTCGCGGGAGGACCCTCGCAAACGCGATGTGTTAATTTTTGCTGAAGGAAATTCTGTCTACGCGAACGCGTAACCCAGGTTCCGAACGCGAGGCATTGGGGGGTCATCCCTTCGTGAACGCGGTCCTGACCACGCGAACGCGAAGGCTAATTGAGCCTGGGCAAGGGGTGGGGCATTTGTCCTACGCGAACACAATCCATTTCACGCGAATGCGAGGCTCGAGGAGTTTCTTCTCCGTGAATGCGAGCCATCTTCCGCGAACGCGAAGGCCTAGCAGGCCTAAACCATTGTCAACGCGATGGGCCTGTCGCGAATGCGATGAGTAATTTTGCCCAGTTATTTTAAAAGACCAGAAATAGTAGCATTACAGGATTTTCATAAAAACTCATAACTTCTTCATCTAAACACCAAATTGGGCGATTTTTGAAAGAGGATTTCACCACCAATTCATAGGTATGTAATCTTAGACTCATTTTCTTCAATTTCCATTAACACCCATTACATTTCTAGGCTTAAATCATGTGATTAAGGGTAGAAAATTAGGGATTTGGGCAGAGTTAGGGCTTTTTGATAATTTGCGATTTAGACCTCATTTTGGGGTCAAATTTTGGAACTAATTATATATTCGGGCTCGTGAGTGAATGGGTGATCGGGTTTTGGACCGAACCTCATGTTTTGACCAAGTGGGCCCGGGGGCGATTTTTGGATTTTTGGGAAGAATGATTAGAAAGCTAAAATTAAGTATTGAAATTGGATTGTTTAGCATTTATTGATGTTATTAAGTCGATTATGTATAGATACAATTGATTTGGAGCCGAATTCGAAAGGAAAGGCGGTAATTGAGGATTGAGTTGCCCGTGGAAGTTCGAGGTAAGTGTTCGGTCTAACCTTAGCTTGAGGGATTAGGAGTTGTGTCCTATTTGCTATTTGCTTCTTGTTGAGTACGACGTATAGGCATGGTGACGAGTATCTATACGTTGGTGTCGAGCATGACCGTGAGTCTTAAATTGAAATTTGTTATGTTCATAAGTGATACTACAGATGTTTTAATTGACGATTCTCGATATTGAGCAAGAATTAAGTTTATTTTAGTGGAAAGTACTTATGATTGGGTATTGGTAATAGCTCAGATGAGTAGAAGTTGAGTTAAGACTTGGTTATAGCTGATTCTCCCTTGCCGGGACGTATTTACTTGTACTGTTGAATCCCTTGCCGGGACAGTGTAGTTTATTGTTGATCTCTTGACGGGACACTTGGTATTGTTGTTATTGATATTACAGATATATGGATCAGGTTGCACGCCACAACAATACTATATATGGATCGGGTTGCACGCCACAACAATATTACATATGGATCGGGTTGCACGCCGCAACAATATTAAATATGGATCGGGTTGCACGCCGCAACAATACTATATATGGATCGGTTTGCATGCCACAACAGTGTTAAATGACAAGGGATCGGGTTGCGCGCCGCAACAGTATTTTATTGTTTTGTTGTAGATTCTGAGTTGTTCTCTCATATTTCTCTTAAGTTCTTGTTGGATTTGGCATTTTCCCCGTAGCATGTACCCCCCTCCCATTTAAATTGTTTATTCCTGTTATTTTCCGCTGTATATTATATATCTGCATAGGTTTATCTGGAGTCTGGTCCTAGCCTCGTGACTACCTCGCCGGGGTTAGGCCAGGCACTTACTAGCACAAGGGGTCGGTTGTGCTGATGCTACACTCTGCACTATGTGCAGATACCGGAGCAACATTTGGGCAGTAGCACTTGGGGAGCCAGCCTTCAGTCGAGAGATCCCGTGGTAGTCCTGTAGGCGTCCGCAGGCCCGACGTCTCTTCTATCTACTTATCTGTTTTGTTTTCATTTGTATCCGAGGAATACTGTATTTCTTTTCTTCAGACATCTGTATGTAGTATTCGTAGACAGTCCGTGAATATTGTGACATCGGTTTCTGGGTAGAGACACATGTTGGCATTTTCACATTTATTTTGGTATTATATTAGTCTAAGTCTTTCGCTTAATTTCATCTTCCGCTACTATTTAAATGTTGATCACCTGTTATTACCAGTTGTAAAAAAGGATTAAAATGAAAGAGTTAAAATTTCTAAATTTCGTGGCTTGCCTAGCTTCTACGAGTAGGCGTCATCACGACTCCCGAGGGTGGGAAATCCGGGTCGTGACAAGTTGGTATCAGAGCACTAGGTTACATAGGTCTCACAATTCATGGACAAGCTTAGTAGAGTCCGATGGATCGGTACGGAGACGTGTGTATTTATCCCCCAGAGGCTACAGAGTTAGGAAAACTTCACATTTGTTTATTCTTGTCGTGCGGTTTGGTTTCTCAAATGCTAATTGAATTTCTACCATGTTCTTTTGCAGATGGCGAGAACACGCGCTTCCTCATCTACCGATCAGCAGCCCGAGCCCCAGCAGCAACTCCTATGAGGGGCAGAGGGCGAGGCCGAGGCCGTGCTAGAGCCCGAGGCAGGGGCAGAGCTCAGCCCAGGGCAGCAGCACCCGTAGCGGAGCCTCATCTTGACTTTGATGATGAGGTTCCGGCCCCAGCAGTTCCGGTGGGCCCAGCTCAGGTCCCAAAGGGGTTTATTGTTACCCCAGTTCTTCAGGATGCTCTGGTCCGTCTAGTGGACCTTATGGAGAGTGTCACTCGGGTAGGTTTACTTCCTGTAGCACCAGCCGTCTCTCAGGCTGGAGGAGGAGCCTAGACTCTTGCTACTCGCACTCCGGAGCAGGTAGCTCCCCAATTTCAGACTCCAGCGGCTCAACAAGTTTGAGAAGTTCAGCCGGGTGTGGTAGCTCAGACCGGCTATGGTGCAGCTATGTCTGCCGATGCTTTGTAGAGATTGGACACGTTCACCAAGCTCTTCAGTACTACTTTCAGCGGTGCATCTACTGAGGATCCCCAGGATTATCTAGACAGCTGTCACGAGGTTCTTCAGAACATGGGGATAGTTGAGACCAACGGGGTCGATTTTGCCACATTTCGCTTGTCTGGATCTGCCAAGACTTGGTGGAGGGATTATTGCTTAGCTAGACCAGCAGGATCGCCAGCCCTGACCTGGAGCAGTTCGCGCAGCTATTCTAAAGAAGTTTCTCCCTATCACACAGCGAGAGGCCTATCGGAGGCAGTTTGAGCGCCTCCAGCAAGGTTCCATGACTGTCACCCAGTACGAGACCAGATTCATTGATTTGGTTCGTCATGCTCTTATCATACTTCCCACTGAGAGGAAGAGAGTGAGACGGTTCATTGATGGACTTATTCTGCCGATTCGTCTCCACATGGCTAGAGAGACTGGGAGTGATATATCTTTCCTGGAGGCGGCGAATGTGGCCCGGAGAGTTGAGATGATACGATCACAGGGGGGTGGTCATGGGGCAGACAAGAGACCCCGTCATTCAGGCAGATTCAGTGATACCTCGTCTGGAGGTAGAGATTCGTATGGTAGAGGCCATCCTCCTAGGCCTTTTCAGTCAGCACTCCAGGTTTCTCACAGCGCTTCAGGTGGCTGTGGTTCTCACATGCAGTATTCTGATCAGCAGCCTTACAGTGCGCCACCAGCTCCTATCAGTGCACCGCCGCTCCAGAGTTTTCGGGGTGGTCATTCCGGTCGCCAGGGTCAGTCTCAGTTTCCTCAGCCGCAGTACTCGGGTGGGTGCTATGAGTGTGTTGAGTGTGGTCATATCAGGAGGGCTTGTCCGAGATTGGTGGGTACTCAATCGCACCAGCAGGGTTCCCGTGCTATGGTTCAGGCACCAGGTGTTCCACAGCCCGCCCAGCCAGCTAGAAGTGGGGGTAGAGGTGCTGGAGGTGGAGGTAGAGGATTTAGAGGTAGAGCTCAGACCGCTAGAGGTGGAGGCCAGCTAGCGGCAGGCCGTCCGAGTGATGTAGCCCAGGGTGGTGGGGCCCAGCCCCGATGTTATGCTCTTTCAGCCAGGGCCGAGTCTAAGGCTTCAGATGCGGTTATCACAGGTACTGTTCTGGTTTGTGATAGAGATGCTTCAGTGTTATTTGATCCAGCGTCTACATACTCTATGTGTCATCTTATTTTGCACCGTATCTGGTCATGCTTAGTGATTCATTGAGTGTTCCTGTTTATGTGTCTACACCGGTGGGTGATTCTATTGTGGTAGATCGAGTCCATCGCTCTTGTGTAGTTGTGATTGAGGGTCTTGAGACTCGAGTAGATTTGTTGCTTCTAGACATGGTCGATTTTGATGTTATATTGGGGATGGACTGGTTATCACCTTACCACGCTATCTTAGACTATCATGCCAAGACTGTGACCTTAGCCTTACCGGGTTTGCCTCGTTTAGAATGGAGAGGGACCCCTGGTCATTCTACCCGTAGTGTTATCTCTTATGTGAAGGCTCGACGTATGGTCGAGAAGGGGTGTTTGGCCTATTTGGCTTATGTTCGCGATTCTAGTGCTGGGGTCCCTTCTATTGATTCTGTGCCCGTTGTTCAGGAGTTTCCTGAGGTATTTCCTTCAGACCTGCCGGGTATCCCATCCGACAGGGATATTGACTTTTGCATTTATTTGGCTTCGGGCACTCAGCCCATTTCTATCCCGCCGTATTGTATGGCCCCGCCTGAGTTGAAAGAGTTAAAGGAGCAGTTGCAAGACTTTCTTGAGAAGGGTTTCATTAGACCCAGTGTTTCGCCTTGGGGTGCGCCGGTGTTGTTTGTTAAAAAGAAGGATGGGTCAATGAGAATGTGTATTGATAATCGGCAATTGGACAAGGTTACAATCAAGAATAAGTATCCACTGCCGAAGATTGATGATTTGTTCGATCAACTTCAGGGTGCCAAGGTATTTTCAAATATTGAATTGAGATGTGGCTACCATCAGTTGAGGATTAGGGCATCCGATGTCCCTAAGACAGCTTTCCGCACTCGGTACGGGCATTATGAGTTCTTGGTGATGTCATTCGAGTTGACAAATGCCCCAGCAGCCTTTATGGATTTGATGAACCGAGTGTTCAGGCCTTATTTGGATTCGTTCGTGATAGTCTTCATTGATGATGTATTGATATATTCCCGCAGCCAGGAGGAGCATGAGCAGCACCTTAGAGTTGTTCTTCAGACTCTTAGGGATAGTCAGCTATATGCTAAGTTCTCGAAGTGTGAGTTCTGGTTGAGTTCAGTTGCATTTCTGGGTCATGTTGTATCAGCTGAGGGTATTCAGGTTGATCCGAAGAAGATTGAGGCAGTCAAGAACTGGCCTAGACTAGCTTCACCTACAGAGATTCAGAATTTCTTGGGATTGGCAGGTTACTATCGTCAGTTCGTGGAGGGGTTTTCATCTATTGCAGCCCCGATGACCAGGCTGACCCAGAAGGGTGCCCAGTTCAGATGGTCGGATGAGTGTGAGGCGAGCTATTGGAAGCTCAAGACAGCTTTGACTACGGCACCGGTGTTGGTTTTGCCCACAGGTTCAGGGCTTTATACAGTTTATTATGATGCTTCTCGTATTGGACTTGGTGCAGTGTTGATGCAGGATGGCAAGGTCATTGCCTATACTTCGCGGCAGTTGAAGATTCATGAGAAGAACTATCCAGTTCATGACTTAGAGTTGGCAGCCATTGTTCACGCAATGAAGATTTGGAGGCATTATCTGTATGGCGTGGCATGTGAGGTGTTCACGGATCACAAGAGTCTTCAGTATTTGTTCAAGCAAATAGAGTTGAATTTGAGGCAGAGAAGGTGGTTGGAGTTGTTGAAAGACTATGATATCACCATCTTATATCATCCGGGAAAGGCCAACGTGGTGGCCGATGCTTTGAGTAGGAAGTCAGCCAGTATGGGCAGTCTCGCTTATATTCCGCTCGGTGAGAGACCGCTTGCTTTGGATGTTCAGGCCTTGGCCAATCAGTTCGTGAGGCTGGATGTTTCTGAGCCCAGTCGTGTGTTAGCTTGCACCGTCGCTCGTTCTTCCTTATTGGAGCGTATCCGTGATCGACAGTATGATGATCCCCATTTGTGTGTCCTTAGAGACACGGTGCAACACGGAGGTGCAAAGCAGGTTACCTTAGGTGATGATGGAGTCTTCAGATTGCAGGGTCGAGTTTGTGTGCCTAATGTGGATGGACTTCGAGAGTTGATTTTAGAGGAGGCCCATAACTCCCGGTACTCTATTCATCCTGGCGCCGCGAAGATGTATCAGGATTTGCGGCAGCATTATTGGTGGTGGAGAATGAAGAAGGATATCGTTGCATATGTGGCTCGGTGTTTGAATTGCCAGCAGGTTAAGTACGAGCATCAGAGGCCCGGTGGTTCATTTCAGAGGATTGAGCTTCCCGAGTGGAAGTGGGAGCAGATCACTATGGATTTCGTTGTTGGACTTCCGCAGACTCGGAAGAAGTTCGACGCGGTATGGGTCATTGTTGATAGGCTGACCAA
>NW_017679563.1:0-5976 GCF_001879085.1 Nicotiana attenuata
AACATGCTCGTTTTATGCTCTTAAATCAGCTTTCTTTCGTTTGTTGTTTCAAACCTGCTATCATATCTGTTTTGTTTCTCATAAGGCTCTGAAATAGACCTTTGAGTCTGTTCAATGGCTTGCCTTCTCATCTCTATGTCTAATTCGATTTGAAACCCTAGGATTTTGGGGGTTTCTTTGGCTAATTTTGAGTTAGGTTCTGCTTTGGAACCCCGGACTATCAGACTCACCCTAAGTATTATGAACTGAATATGAAACTCTTTGCTTGTGATTCTGAACCTTTCTATTCCTGTCTTTTCTAATTAGCATGACAACCCTTTCTTGTTTGATATCTGTGTACTTTATAGATGAGGATTTCTTCTTACAAAAGGGTTTTGCTAACTATTGATTGATTCCGAATTTCTTTTAATAAGTTCTGATTGATTGCTACTGATTTTCTCTAATTGAACCCTCTTTACTTTTTTCCTGGCTTGGTTCATTCGAACAAAGCCGGCGATTTTGATTTCACTGGCTGTCTGATTGATTCCCTTTCCTTATTTTTCACAAACCGTGTACCACTGAACTTTGCCTTAAATAACTATGGGAGGCATTTGGTTCTTAGAACTAGGTTGAGTAAATGGATTCAGGAAGAGTCATGGTGGTTTAGATCGCAACATGAGGTTGTATTTCCCGCGGTTTGAGAATTCAGTTGCGTGTTGCATTGGTTTTTCTGAGATGAGCTAAGTAAAAGGTTTCTATATGATGAAGTGTTTGTTGTATTAGTGGTTCAAGAGTTATGGTAAAATCTCGTACTGTTGAGGATCAAGATTGCAGTTTGGTGTTGGCAAGAATATCACGAGCTCGGATGAGCAAGAAAGGATTCAGATGGTTAGAGTAAGCGGGTATTGTCTTTAGCATCACTTGAGATTGGTGTCCTGTGTAAGAGGCTTTGTGTACTGATTACCGATTCTTGGATTGCCATACATCATTAGTATGGTCGGTGGTATGGATGTGCAGACTTGTTACCTGGTGCGGAA
The DNA here is from genome assembly GCF_001879085.1 of Nicotiana attenuata. Classification (NCBI taxonomy): domain Eukaryota; kingdom Viridiplantae; phylum Streptophyta; class Magnoliopsida; order Solanales; family Solanaceae; genus Nicotiana; species Nicotiana attenuata. The sequence continues at coordinate 1,017 of NW_017679563.1, forward strand.
GATCGTGGCAGCACATCCCACAGGAAGATTGTATGAGTGTGACATGTAGTCACTTAATTGATTAAAGATTGAAACTAAGTATTGAGATTTTGGTACTATTGCTAATGTGAGAGTTTATGCCAAAAAGGAGCTTTGTCCAATTGGTTGTGGACTGTGGTAGTTTGTTCTGGATTTGACAGTTGTTCTTGCGTGTAATGGAGAAGGGGTTATTGTGGATCCTTGAAAGGTTATTGGCCTAGTGAGGTACGATCAGATTTGGCTTGAGGTTTGTGGATGGATCTAGATGTGAATGTGCGCTCTATATCAGGCCGGATGAGTTCATTTTAGTATAGCGCTTCTTATGGAGGGGTCTTCGGGCCTTGGATGTTATTTCTGTTGTCACCTATCCCGTGTAATCTCTATTGTGACATGTGGGTTCTGAGGTGGTTTGATTATTCGCACATGTATTCAGATCCTATGTGGTTTGTGGTGTTATGAGAGCAGGATGGCTCTCGAGAGGTAGGTCATTTATTGCACCTTAGTTGTGCTTGAGCTTTGTAGCATATGGCGTTATTGGTCTCCCTAGGGATGGTATTATGCATTTGGCGTGCTTGTGGTCAACATTTGATTATTTCGTAGGTATGAGCATTCTAGCTCGGTATGTATTTCCTTATAGATTAGTATGTGTGGATTGGGTGGCACGCTGCCACGGTTATGTTGTTTGGATCAGGTGGCACGCCGCCATAGGCATCATGGTTGGATCGGGTTTCACGCCGCAACGGTGTGAAGTTGAGTACAGTTCCCCATATCTATTCTGTGTGTTTTGTTTCTCACTTTCTGAGGAAGGTTCATAACATCGTTTCGGTTGTTTAATTAGTTACGTGGGTTGAGCAGTCCGTTCTAGAGTTCGTTTTCCTCATGTATCACATTCGAGTTTGTAGCTTCTTAGCACATCGTGGCATCATATGAGACTTTTTGCAATGTGTGAGGTGGCTTATTGCCTGAGCAGTTTGTACTGGCTAAGACGAGATTATTGGACCTGGGATCAATGCGATCAGATTTATATATGGTACATTAAAGAGAAAATATCGTTATTAAATCCAGAATGAGGTAATGGTTCTTGTCGGGAGGAGGGACTCCATGAATTGTGATTCGATAGGTGGTTGTGAGTTTCTACACACCTCTTCTGTCGCGACAATATTGCGAGAATTGAAGTAAGGCTTATATTGGTCATGAGGTATACTACGGGCATCGAGTCAGTGGAAATTTCAGCTGTTATACTTGGGAAAGATTGCCTTGGGCAAATGAGTTACACGGTGCATGGTATGAATTCAGTATGAGTATACAATCATGTTTTGGTACAATGTCTGGTCTCTATGGTGTTTGTATGTTTGAAACAGACCTGGTGGAGAATTTCAGATGTTACAATTTGACTATAAGGCTTACTTGACTAAATAAAGGGAGGATCTTCAGATTGGCTCGAGCTAATGTTCTCAACTGAGTTGTGGTAGCACGGGTAGGTGCACGAGGTATTAAACAGTGGTTCCAAACAACTCTAGAGCAGTTCTTAGCACGTTCTAGGACGAACTTATGTTTAAGTGGGAGAGAATGTAACGACCGATCGGTCGTTTTGAGCTCTAGCGCGTCGATCGGCGGTTTGAAGCCATGAGTAGCTTCACTTCAGTTATTATGACTTGTACCTGCGGTCAGAATTTAATTTCAGGAAGTTCGAGGTTGATCTGGAAAAGAAATTCTCATTTCGAAAGCTTTAAGGTGGAAGAATTGACCAAGGGTTTGATCCTTGAGTAACACCTCGGAATCGGGATTTGAAGGTTCCAACAGGTTAGCATGATGATTTTGGACTAGGGCGCATGTCCGGATCATGTTTTGGGTGAACCGGGCGCATTTNGGGTAGTAGCATGCAATAAGTAACGAGACCATTCCGCGCTTTAGTACCTTAACGGGGTGGGTAAGGGTAGACATGGATATGATGATCACGCGATAACACCACGTGTATAATTGGTTACTGGGTGTTGCGTGGGTGATCCATGTTATTTATAAGCCTAGGACCCCCCCTCCCTCTTTATGTGTTTACTTCTTTCTTTTAGAATTTTTAAAACTGTCAGTTTTCAGTTCTTTTAAACCTCGTCCTTTGCTTTAATCATTTAAAATCTCTTTAACTTTCCAGTACTGTTTTTCTCTCCCAAATTTCCGCCCCATTTCATCCCTCTGTTTGATTACTTGTACCAATTATTCGACCCCTATTTTTCTGCACTTGTACATTCTTTAAATAAATTATGAAATGTCCGTCCAAATGTCATAAACCCGATTTCGCGAGAAAAAGGGGGCATCGACACTAAGTAAGGAGTGTCTTTTCAATTACTAAGCTCGACATCATAGCCACTGAGTTGCACATCGACATTACTAGGACCTTTACAAGTCTCCATCACATTGACCTCAGCAAATTGCTTTTGGGTCCTCTTTGCCAACTCGTTCTTAAGATCAACTTCTGGAACCGAGACTGATAGCTTTGAAAATTTCGCGGCGAGTGGCCCTCCAAGGGATTCAGAGGAGTTCTCATATTCTTTTTAACACAAATCATGCGCACCATATGCGTCTCATTATGAAAAGGCAATGGACTTTGGCTAGTATCCGCTGCATCTAGATTTTGCATGATAATGTCACCTGCATCATTAAGCTTCTAGACTGTTCAGATGCCAAAACTTTTCTATACTGTTCCCCGGGGCATTAGAGTAATATGCGCACCTTTGAGAATAATCAAAATTCTTTGGAAGAGGGTTCGACATTTTTATCTGAATCGACTTCAACATGTCCAATTGCTTCAACCTTTGGAACAAACTGGCATATGATTCTCCAATAGGAGTGAAGTCTTTTCCTTTTACTGTTGCCTTTTCATTTCATACTCTAGCCTCGGTTGGAACCTTTTGTGGTCAGGTGGATGATATGCTTGTAGAGGTGAATAAGACATTTGTAGAGTTGGTGCAGGCCATTGCGGGTCTTGTGGATGTGGAGCATATGGCAGTGCATTGTGGATAGAGTACTGAGAAGGTGAGGTATGACTTTGGGGATTTTGTGGAGAGAAGTAGCATTAGGAATAATTATCTGGAGTACGGGGATATTCATGGGGTCGATATTGAGGCTGAAAGTGTTGAGCAGGAACGCCCATCGGATCATGTCGTTGGCGGGGCTCAACAATATTTTTTTCTATTTCTCATTCTTCACCCCAAACTTACTGAGATGTTCTGAATGTCTTTTGAAGTATCTCTCAGTGCAGAATAACTTATGATTTTTCCTGACTTGATCCCTTCTTCTACCATCTCCCCCATTTTTATCACATCATTGAAAGGTTTACTTAAAGCCGGGATCAAATGACTGAAGTAGGTGGATCCTTGATCATGTATGAAAAGTTTAACCATTTCTTCTTCATCAATCTGGGGACTGACCCGAGTAGCTTGTTCCCTCCATCTGAGTCCAAACTCCCTAAAACTTTCCTCGGGTTTCTTTTCCATCTTAGATAGGGAGGAGCGGTCTGGGATAATGTCTAGGTTGTACTGAAAGTATCGAACAAAATCTTGAGCCATGTAATCCCATGCATGCCACTTGTTGACACCTTGACGAGTATACCATTCCAAGGCTTCCCCACTCAAGCTCTCACTGAAATACGCCATCAGACTAACCCTTCCCGCCAACACTTCTCATTTCACTACAATAACCCCTCAGATGGGCTACTGGACCTCCATGCCCGTCATACAGGTTAAAATTTGGAATTTTAAACCCAGCGGGCAGATGAATATCAGGAAACATACACAAGTCATTGTAAGACATACTAATTTGATTTCCCATCCCTTGCATGTTCTTTAAGGATTGTTCTATACCTTTTAGCTTTCTGGATATCTCATCTCGCTCTTCTTTTCCTGTGGACTTTTCATTTTCAACATGAGGCTCATTCCGAGGACTATGATTGTATGAGTCCGAGACCTGGTGGGCCAACTCTGGGGTGGGTAGTATTGGGTACCAAGAGGTTTGAACTGGTGTTCACTGTTGGATCTATGAAAGAAAGGTTGTTGAGAAGTTGTGATAGTGGGGATAGTGGACATGATAGGAAGGCTATTTTTGGAAAATGTAGTTGGAGGACGAACAATGAAGCTACTAGGGAGGTTGGGAAAGCTATGATAAGCGGGAAAATCTGGAGAATATGATGGATCATCTGACACTATAACCGGAGCTTGGGTAGGGGTGGCATCTAGGAAGCTAGGTGGTGGCGGGGTGGTGCCTTACTAGTCATCCAAGCCTGATACATGTCCGCCATGTGTTGTCTTAACATCCTTACCTCTTCAACCAACCCAATGTCCTGTTCAACTAATTGCTTTCGGGCACCAGTATCAACCAACTCAATTCTGCTATCGTCTACCATTGCCTTTCGACTTTATGTTGTAGGAAAGAGTTACCAGTTTAAGTTCCACAAACCAACTACCCTTCTATTATAATGAATATAACAAGAGGAACAAAATAAAATCATCACGTTAGTGTTAGGGTATTTAATATAAGATAATCTCACATTATGTCGATGCACCTAGTCACAATTATCGGTTCTAAAATGACTTTGAGGGTACGAAGGTCATCTTGGTATCATCCCAATTTTACTCTCCTTGCCCTTTTCCTCTTTATTTTCCTTTCTAGCGCTTCTTGGTTTTTCATTTTCTTCCCTCTCTTTTCTTTCTGATTATCGCTCTTTTCTTTCCTCTCATTTCTCCATTCCACAACTTCATCTTTTTTGTTCCTTTTAGCTTCAAAAATATTCGATCGAACCCGATGTAGGTTGCCTATGTATCATGCTCCACATGAATCAGACCAAGCGTAGTTCTGGAAAAGTATGGAAGAATAACTACATAAAATCTTTTGGATTTTCATTATAATTTTTTGGTTTCAAATCATCATAGGAGTATGATAACAAAGATTC
>NW_017679563.1:7741-16381 GCF_001879085.1 Nicotiana attenuata
GAGGAAGATACAAGCAAATGAGTACTCAGTCATTGATCAACTGAATAAAACACCGGCACAGATCTCCATCCTAGCTCTGCTGCAAAGCTCCGATACACATAAGAATGCCTTGTTGAAGATACTGAGTCAGGCATATGTACCCAGCAACATAACTGGAGGAGAAATGGCAAACATGGTAGGGCAAGTATTGGATAGTCACAAAATCAATTTCCACGAAGATGAGCTGCCACCGGAAGGGCTAAGCTACAACAAAGCATTGCACATCATTGTGCAGTGCGAGGATTATTTCATCACCAGAATTCTGATTGACGGAGGGTCCAGCCTCAACATTTGTCCCTTGGTGACTCTCAGAACATTGGGAAAGAGCTTGCATGAGATCAAGGATGGAGCCATCAATGTCAAAGCTTTCGATGGTTCCCAAAGGTCCACTATTGGGGAAATCAGTTTGTGTTTGCAAATGGGACCGACTTGGTTCGACGTTGACTTTCAAGTGATAGACATCCCAGCATCTTACAACTTGCTATTGGGACGGCCATGGATTCATGCCGCTGGAGCTGTAGCGTCAACCCTGCATCAGGCAGTGAAGTTTGAGTGGAATCACCAAGAGGTGATTATTCATGGCAACGGTAGTAATCCCATATACAGCCATCAGACCATCCCAGCAATCGGAGGAGGAAGAAAGATAGGCGGAGAAACTTACCACCACATCGAACGAGTCAACGTCGTCGATAAAGATAAGTGGTGGGATAGCAAAATTGAAAGCATGTTGAACTGGAGCCGGTATGAACCTGGGAAAGGACTTGGCAAAAACCTCCAAGGAACCGCTAAGCCTATTAAGCTCAAGAAGCATGGTACCACCTTCGGGTTGGGGTATGAGTATACCTGGGAAGAACTCAAGGACTGGTCGCCACCATGGCGCGGCCCTTACTATCCATTGGAGCAACCGATACCCCGTCTAGAGCAGAATTTTCAACCAGCCGAGGTTATCTATGGGTCAGAAGAAGAGGAAGCATTAGCAGCGATGAGGAACTTGTTCCTGGAAGATGATGATATGGACTGTTGTGTCATTTTTTAGGAGGAGGGGGAGGAAGGCCCTTCCATACAGGCTGTGAGCAGAGGAGCACACCTCAGCAACTGGACCGTCAGAACCACCAAAGCCCGACGTGCCTCGAGGTAGCAAGGCTGAACAAAGCATTACGCACTATTTTGCTTTATTATGTTTATTTTCTTTTCGCATTTTTCTTTTTCGCAAGAAAGAGCTCCAATGTTCAAAACACTTATGGAATTTTTTAAATTATTTCAATTTTCTTACAAATCTCTCTTTTATTATTTTCTCTCATTACTTTACTCAAATAGCATTACTATTACTTATCTTGATGAACCAACGACTGTGACATGCAACGGGACAACGCGACAAATGGACACAGATTCAGAGGAAGATGATATACCGGAAGAAATCGTTAAAAAAGTTGAGAATTTTGAGAATAGGCCTAAGTCCAACCTGGATGAGACGGAGATCGTCAATCTAGGAGATGCAGAGAACATCAAACAAACACGAGTCAGCGTTCATTTGTCACCGTATGAGAAGGAAGAGTATAAAAAATTTCTAAAGGAATATGAGGACATATTCGCATGGTCATATGACGACATGACTGGTCTAAGCACGCCCATTGTGGATCACAAATTACCGACTGATCCGGCCTGTCCGCCAGTGAAATAGAAGCTCAGAAAGTTCAAGCCAGACATGAGTTTGAAAATCAAGGAAGAAGTCACTAAGCAGGTCAAAGCTAAGGTCCTCTGGGTAGTAGAGTATCCGACATGGTTAGCCAATATTGTGCCAGTACCGAAGAGGGATGGGAAGGTTAGAATTTGCGTCGACTACCGGGATCTCAACCGGGCCAGTCCAAAAGACGACTTTCCCTTGCCAAATATACACATCTTGATTGACAACTGCGCCAAGCATGAGTTGCAGTCATTCGTTGATTGTTTTGCTGGGTACCATCAGATATGGATGGATGAAGAGGATGCTGAGAAAACGGCTTTCATTACGCCGTGGGGGATGTATTGTTACAAAATGATGCCGTTTGGGTTAAAGAATGCAGGGGCCACCTACATGAGGGCCATGACCACAATTTTTCATGACATGATACACAAGGAGATCGAAGTGTATGTAGACGACGTCATCATCAAATCCAAGAAAGCCGCTGATCACATGGGAGATTTGAGGAAATTCTTCAATAGACTGAGAAGGTACAACCTGAAGCTGAATCCCGCAAAATGTGCATTTGGGGTTCCTGTCGGAAAACTACTTGGGTTCATTGTGAGCCGCCGAGGGATAGAATTGGATCCATCAAAGGTCAAATCTATTCAAGAATTGCCGCCGCCGAAGAGCAAGAAGGAGGTTATGAGTTTCTTGGGGAGACTTAACTACATCAGCCGGTTCATAGCTCAGTCCACTGTCATTTGTGAGCCGATCTTTAAGATGTTGAAGAAGGACGCCGCTACCAAATGGACTGACGACTGCCAGAAAGCCTTCGACAGAATCAAAGAGTACCTGTCAACACTGCCGGTTCTGGTTCCGCCCGAACCAGGTAGACCTCTGCTACTCTACCTTGCAGTATTGGATGGAGCGTTTGGTTGTGTTCTGGGGCAGCATGATGAAACGGGGAGAAAAGAGCAGGCTTTTTATTATCTCAGCAAGAAGTTCACCCCGTACGAGGCACGGTATTCCTTACTAGAGTGCACCTGTTGTGCTCTGACTTGGGTAGCTCAGAAGTTGAGGCATTATTTCTGTGCTTACACCACGTATCTCATATCAAGAATGGACCCATTGAAGTATATCTTTCAGAAGCCCATGCCCACTGGCAAGCTAGCCAAGTGGCAGATCCTACTGAGTGAATTTGACATTGTCTACGTGACTCAGAAAGAAATCAAAGGACAGGCCCTAGCAGATCACCTCGCTGAAAACCCTGTGGATGGAGAATACGAGCCTCTGAAGATGTATTTTCTTGATGAGGAGGTATCCTTCATAGGAGAGGACATTGCAGAATCCTATGACGGTTGGAGGATGTTTTTCGACGGAGCAGCAAATTTCAAGGGAGTTGGCATAGGAGCAGTCCTAGTATCAGAAACCGGCCAGCATTATCTGGTATCCGCCAAGCTCAGGTTCCCGTGCACCAACAATATGGCCGAGTACGAAGCTTGCATCTTGGGGCTCAAGATAGCCATTGACATGAACGTCCAAGAGTTGCTAGTGATCGGAGATTCAGATTTGCTTATACATCAGGTCCGAGAAGAATGGACGACCAAGAACTCCAAGATACTCCCGTATTTGCATCATGTACAGGAGTTGAGAAAGAGGTTCATAAAGACAGAGTTCCGGCATGTTCCCAGAGTCCAGAATGAGTTTGCCGATGCATTGGCCACTCTATCATCCATGATTCAGCATCCAGATAAGAACTTTATAGACCCTGTTCCAGTAAAGATTCATGATCAGCCAGCTTACTGTGCTCATGTCGAGGAAGAAGCTGACGGAAAGCCTTGGTTTCACGACATCAAGGAATTTTTGGCCGAAGGAAAATATCCAGAGCTTGCAAATGCTATTCAGAAGCGCACTCTACAAAGATTATCCAACAATTTCTTCCACAGCGAAGGAATCCTGTATAGGAGAACTCCTGATTTGGGAATGCTAAGGTGTGTTGACGCAAAGGAAGCATCCAAACTACTAGAGGAAATTCATGTTGGGACCTGTGGTCCACATATGAACGGTTTTGTCTTAGCCAAGAAGATACTCCGGGCAGGTTATTTCTGGATGACTATGGAAACAGACTGCATCCAGTATGTTCAAAAGTGCCACCGCAGTCAGATCCATGCAGACATGATAAAAGTACCTCCAAATGAGCTTAATGCAACGAGCTCGCCATGGCCGTTCGCCGCATGGGGAATGGATGTTATCGGACCAATCGAACCTGCCGCATCAAATGGGCACAGGTTTATCCCAGTAGCAATTGATTATTTCACTAAATGGGTTGAAGCAGCATCTTACAGAGCAGTGACCAAGAAAGTCGTGGCAGACTTTGTCCGTGACCGTATCATTTGTCGATTCGGGATCCCAGAATCAGTCATTACTGACAACGGTTCCAACCTCAACAGTGATTTGATGAAAGTCATGTGCGAAACCTTCAAGATCAAACACAAGAATTCCACAGCCTACAGACCTCAAATGAACGGAGCTGTAGAAGCCGACAATAAGAACATCAAGAAGATATTGAGAAAGATCGTAGAAAAGCATAAGCAGTGGCATGAGAAGCTGTCATTTGCTTTGTTAGGGTATCGCACCACAGTCCGCACATCGACTGGTGCAACTCCCTATATGCCGGTTTATGGTACGGAAGCGTTCATCCCCACCGAGGTAGAAATTCCATCCCTAAGAATCATACAGGAAGCATAAATCGTCGATGCAGAATGGGTAAAAAGTCGTTACGAGCAGTTAGCTCTCATAGATGGAAAGAGAATGAACGCGGTTTGCCATGGTCAACTTTACCAGAACAGAATGACCAGAGCCTTCAACAAGAGAGTCAGACCAAGACGGTTTACACCTGGGCAGCTGGTGTTGAAGAAGATTTTTCCACATCAAGATGAAGCCAAAGGGAAGTTCTTCCCTAACTGGCAAGGTCCATACATGGTTCATCGGGTTCTGACAGGAGGATCCCTCATACTTGCAGAAATGGACGGAGAAGTTTGGCCAAAACTAATAAATTCAGATGCAGTCAAGCGATACTATGTGTAACCATTTATGATTTCCTTATGTAATTTGAACTGTCTGACCTGATTCCCGTTTAAGAAGGGATACGTAGGCAGCCTTATGGGTTCGGTCACAATTCAATAAAATTTTCATTTCCCCTCGCAATTGGAAACTGGGGTAGAATTTTGAGGAGGACCCTCAAAATTCCGAAGTAATTTCAGCCATTTACCGCAAGCAGCCGTCAGAAGCAGCAACCCACTAAACTGGGGCAGAATTTTGAGGAGGACCCTCAAAATCCCGTAGCAAGAAAGGTCGCAATGTTTTGAACCACGTCGCGGTCGTTGGTTCATCTAAAGCTTTTTAAAAAAAAATGTATATACATATATCATACCTTTAACAAAACTCATGCATGCCTATTATCGAAATCGCTTTGTTTGACAACGCTGCCCCGAGGGTACCTACAGTATCACCATAAACAGAGCCGAGCCAGTCAAGCGAAGCCAGCAGGGAATACGAACTAACCTTGCCCCTCTACAAACTCACGATTTTTCCTTGGATACAGGCACACAAGTTGCAAATCACCGAAGACATTTATACGCTCATACTTTTTGGGAATACGACCTTCAGAACCATCACCTATTGACCTTTGCTATCCGCATACAACATCCCCAGCAGCCACAATATCGCAATCAGCTATCATCTATCAAGACATCAGCTAAGAAATTTTACTACTGTTCGTATTTTTCTGCACTGCATAAGGCTACTATTCTGCCTTCCGAGGTTAAGCTCTACCTCCATCTGCATTTTTTGCATTGCATAAGGCTACTATTCTGCCTTCCGAGACTAAGCTCTGTCTCCATCTGCATTTTCTGCATTGCATAAGGTTACTATTCTGCCTTCCGAGACTAAGCTCTGTCTCCATCTGCATTTTCTGCATTGCATAAGGCTACTATTCTGCCTTCCTAGGTTAAGCTCTACCTCCATTTGCATTTCTTGCATTGCACAAGGCTACTATTCTGCCTTCCGAGGTTAAGCTCTACCTCCATTTGCATTTCTTGCATTGCATAAGGCTACTATTCTGCCTTCCGAGACTAAGCTCTGTCTCCATAATTGCATAAGGCTACTATTCTGCCTTCCGAGACTAAGCTTTGTCTCCATAATTGCATAAGGCTACTATTATGCCTTCTGAGGCTAAGCTCTGTCTCCATTTGCACGACTAAAATATCGCCACTTCATTTAAATCTTGCATCGGCTGAAAGATCGCCATTTTACTTATTATTTTGCACGGCTGAAATATCGCCACTTCATTTAAATCTTGCATCGGCTGAAAGATCGCCATTTTACTTATTATTTTGCATGGCTGAAATATCGCCACTTCATTTAGATCTTGCATCGGCTGAAAGATCGTCATTTTACTTATTATTTTGCACGGCTGAAATATCGCCACTTAATTTAAATCTTGCATCGGCTGAAAGATCGCCAAATCCTTCATCTTGCATCGGCTGAAAAATCACCAAACTGTCCAAGGGCGTCATTGTTCGGAGGCACCATTTCCATAGCCCGAGAACGCCATGCCATGGCCTGAGGACCCCACTTTATCTCTTGCATATCATTATTCAAAGGCATCATAGTACGGAGGCATCATTCTCATAGCCCGAGAACATCATTTCATAGCCTGCGAATCCTTTATTATACACTTCACGGCCCAGGACGTCATGGTCTGAGGACGTCATCCTGACCGTCCAAAGACAGTATTCATGGTCCAACGGGAACTTGCATCACGTTTAAACTTTTGCAATATATATATGTTCGCGTTGCTCATTTGCAGGAAAACCGGCTAGCAACGGCCGTCTCAGCAGGAGTGATCCCGCTCCAGTTCCCGCAGCCCTGATTATACCTTAACTACCCTTCCTGACCTGAATACAGCGTCCGTTCTTGTAAAACCTCCATCAGCATATTCCGCCGATGGATCCTGAACTACATATGGCCTGATTCCTGTAAGACCAGGGATATGTAGGCAGCTCAAGAACCAGAGCTCGGTCAAAATTCTTCAAACCGTTTCGTTCGGTCAAATTGGCCATAATATCTTTACCCGACAACTCTTTTATCCTTCCCAGGTAAAGAGGGGCAGCTGTTAATACCCAATTTTTTCCTATGTATTCTTATACATAAATGTTTTCAAAATAACATGTAAACGCATATATAAGCATGACCAAGTGTTTTGGTATTTTTCCTAATTTTTTAAAGATTTTTAAAATCAATTTGTTGTCCATTTTAGCAATACAAAATCAGTAATTATTCCCAAAACTATAAATTTTGGTGAATAATTTATTTTATTCTCATATTTATACAAAAATATGGTTAAGGTAATTTTTGTATATTTTTACAAATTTATTTGGTATTTAAAAGATTAAATTGCATACAATTGCAATTTTAGCCTATTCTAAGATTAATAGCATTTTTTATTATAAAATTGGTCCCTGTATTTTTAAATTAATATTTATATATTATTAATTAGTTCAGCACTTTTAATTTACCTTTAAAATCATTTTCACTATTTTTACAAAATAAAAAGGGAAAATTGGCCATTTAACATTTAGCCTCCCTTTATTTCAATTACAGCCTCGTTTGCATCTCAATTTTTACCTTAAATTGACCCAATTCTACCCCTATTTGGACCAGCCCAATTTCATTTCAACCCGGTCCCCCGACCCAATTTAAAATCCGCCCGTTTCCTATCTTTGATCCAGGCCGTTGATCAGTTTGGTCAACGGCCATAAATCCCCCTTACCATATTTAACCCCCAATGACTTACCCTAATGCCTCAGTCTCACCTGGCCCGCCGCCTTTGAATCCCAAACTCTCTCAAACTCTCTCCAAAACTCTTCGAAACTCTAGCCTCCTCCTACCTTATTTCACCATGTTTTCACCAGAATCCATGGCTTCTCAGGCCATGGACGGTCCGTACTCACCCCTCTCCACCATTGGACCTTGGGTGTTTGAGGTTTTTAAGGCTGAACTCGACGGTCCTCTTTCAGATCTTCTCAGATCTTTGGTTCTATGGCTTCTCCGGCCTTTGCTCCGGCATATTCAAGCCTCAGGAGCCTGATTCCTGACCTCTTCGACTCAAGATCTGATTTTTTCCAAGCCTTTCTCATTTCTAGGGTTTCTCCGAAACCCTAAGCTGTTCGAGGTTTTTTCTCTGTTTATTTTCTTAGATCTATGGTACGATTGTGTTCTACTGGACTTCTAAATTATTTTTCCCCAAACTTTTCTTTCAGAATTGTTTTCTTCGATTTAGGGTTTCTGAAAGGGTTTTCAAAACATCTTTCTGATTCTTTCTGTTCTTTCCTTCATGTGTGTTTGTCTATATTATGCTCGTGTATTTTTTTTACTACGCGTGTGTTGTTCTTCTGCTTCTTCTTTTTCTACTATACATGTTACTCCTGTGCTCACATACTAATCCTTGTTATGTTTTCCTTACTCTTCTACTATATGTGTTTACTGTTGAGTTCTTGGATTTTGTTTGCTTTACCGGACTCTGTTTGTGTCCTTTCTAAGCATGTTTCATCTACTGTTGCTTAAGTTTATACCACCTCTCTTTTCTTCTGAACTTGCTTGAGTTCCGACTTTTCTAAAACATGCTCTTTTATGCTCTTAAATCAACTTTCTTTCTTTGTTGTTTCAAACCTGCTATCATATCTGTTTTATTTCTCATAAGGCTCTGAAACAGACCTTTGAGTCTGTTTCAATGGCTTGCCTTCTCATCTCTATGTCTAATTCGATTTGAAACCCTAGGATTTGGGGGTTTCTTTGGCAATTTTGATTAGGGTTCTGCTTTGGAACCCCGGTACTATCAGACTCACCCTAAGTACTTACGAACTGAATATGAAACT
>NW_017679564.1:0-4553 GCF_001879085.1 Nicotiana attenuata
AGAATAAGGTTTCTATGGGGTATTAGACCGGTACCCTTGAGCGCACAACTCAAGAGGGAAAGGCACGGAACCGTAGACTGCACCGCTGATCGACTGGTTTTACCGCAAATACGCCTTTGCCAAATTTAGGAGGTAATAATATCGGAAGAGCGCAACAACTCATTATAAGCGTTGCTATGGTTTTTGTTTGGCACGAGTGGAATATGATGTTGAAGATGCAATTACAAGAATGAAGCAAGTTGTCACGTATTTTCACGTTATAAAAGAAGTAATGATTACAATAATTGCTCAAAAATTACAACGGTATTGAGGAAAGTAGTAAATGAAAGCGTTAAAGAAAAAGAAACAAAAGCCAAGTCAGTTTCGAATAAGGACATTAATTAAAGCAATAAAGAAGCAATAAAGTCACACATAACATAAAGTGGTAAAACCCTAAAGAATATCCCCAGCAGAGTCGCCACGCTGTCGACGCCCCCTTTTTCTCGCGAAATCGGGTTTACGACATTTGGGAAGACAACTCTATTCCCGTTTGGGATTTGGGTTTTTGGATTTGAAGAGTCGCCACCTAATGATTAAGTGCATTAGGACACTAAGGTTTTTTTTTGAGTTGGAAAACCAGAGTTCGGGTAAGGGCTAGAAATTATCTCGAGGGGAAGGTGTTACGGCACCCCTCAAGATCCACTAGTGTGGTTCCCGGCCATGCTATATTGTGACTTTACATGCAAACAAGCATACAAGATAATTCCGCATAAAGACTGCAAGTAGGTATATATAACTATTAACAAGCATGCTGAAACTAAGGACTAGGCGGTCTCATAATTGTTTAAGAGAATGTATAAATGCAGGAAAGTAAACAAAGAAGTGAATGAGCAGAATTTTTCAGAGGAAGAGAATAGTGCAGGAAATTAAAGAGGAATTTGGTGACTGAAACGAAAGCCAGATTTTAATTGATAAAATAATAACGAAGTTACGTAAGGAAAGGGGGTCCTAGGTTTTGTAATATACATGGATCATCCACGCAACACCGGTAGCCAATCGTACGCGTGGTGTTATCGCGTGATCATCATCTCCATGTCTACCCTTCCCCACCCCGTTAAGGTATTAAACGCGAAATGGTCTCGTTTTACCTATTGCATGCTATTACCCGCTCCCATCCTATCAGTCCCGGAGGCACTTAGGACTACTAATCCTAAATGGTAGGATATTAGGCTGATTGGTTTCAAAGGACAAAAATCTAAGGCGACATACAAAAACACATACAGCATGTTGGGGAGAGCATATAAACATGTAAAGGCCCATGTATACCTCCTCAAACAAAACACATAAATAGCATGACTTAAACATTATTAAGGTCTCAAAAGATATGAGCAGTTAAAACTTGGTTTTGAAAACGAAGTAGTGGCAATAATAGCACGATTCTGGGCAGAGATGAGTAACCTAGTAAATAAAATCAGAAGCTCAATAAAAGTAAGTAGGTGCATCATTTCAAAATCGTTTTTAGCAGAGTTTTGTTTAAGAAAAAGCTGAGTGAACTTCAGAAAATCAAAACAAGAATAGGAATGGCAGAGTTAAAACTTAAAGAAGTTGGTTGGTTTTAGGCTAATAGAAACACAATTGATCAGTTCGTAACGGGCCTAAGGTTTGCCTAGGCGTCGTTATACATTGCCTGGTTATTTAGAGAATGATCACACATATTTCGATTCTGATTTATAAAGGTACGCGTGATAAGACATTTGCAAAAAACGTTTCAAACCACTTAGCCATATTTTAACAAAGTTATTAGCTAAATGTGAATTAACTACTGCAACTCGAACGAGTGAGAAGTCCTATGGGCAGGATATCTAATGCATAGAAGAGTCCCTAAAAAACATGATTTCTAATATGCCAATGCAGTAATGACGAGTTATTTGGCTTGTTGTTAATTATTTGCTGGTTATTAACTGATCGTGGTTACAAGATGAGCGTAATGACAGTCTGAAAAATAAATCCCTAAAGCAGGATCTCTAATGAATGAGATGCATGACCTATACAGGCTGTCTATTGCGCAGATAAGTAAATAAAAATCCTATAATCTTGTTTTCTACCCATGATTTATACTAAGCATGCATAACCCTCCCCCATATTCACTATTCACCCCCAATTGTTTGTTTATAAATTATTACAAACCAGTATCATCTGAATTACAGTAAATAAGAAAAAAAAAAGAAGTTATTCTATAGGCAGCCTTCAATCAGGCCCGGTCTTCCAACCTCAACCCCTTCGAGTTCACAGCCTTTGCCATGGTCAAGGTGCGACAAAGCTCCCTAGGGCCCCATTGGGTCCAGCCAATACCAGCACCTAGACATTTAGAAGAATGCAGGACATGTGCAGTGTGGAATACCAGCCTTGTGTGTCAAAGTTCAGTGAGTACTCAGAGGTACTCAAAGCAATGCTCACACGAAGGGGGCAGAACCTATTTTCTAAGAATAGTGTGAAGTGCCGGAAGAAGTATTTAAAAGAAGAGTTTTAAGAAAACAATGGGTTTGTTTAGAAAGAAACAACAGAAACAGTAGCATAAGATTGCATACAATGATCATGGGGAAAGGGAGTAAATAGATCACACAATGCTAAAAGTGATGCAGGTTTAATGAACAGGACTACACAGAATCAGGGGATTCAGGGGACTAGGAAGCAGCAAAGTTAGGCATGCTAATGTGTGACAACAGGACATAGGCATAGCAAATAAAATTAGGAGTAAACATACTCAGACTTAACATGTAAATTAGAAGACATGGTGAAGTGTTAAAGCAAAGAGTCATCACACATTGAGCAAGAGAAGCATAAGTAGAAGAAAATTACAAAGATAATGAACTGAAACAAAAATAAACACATTGGTGTGAGACTTGAAAAATTAATCAGGACATACCAGTAAAAGAGCAAAAGCAGGATGCAAAGATAAAGGAGTAGCACTATATTAGCCTTGGCTTTCAGCCAGCTAATAATAAACAGGAGCAAAGAATAGTAATAGAGCAAGAGAGCAAGAGAGAATGCTGATTTGAAAGTATTCAGTGGTGTGTAAGTCAGAAAACTGTCGTCTGTTTGGGTAAAAGACTTAGGGTATTTATAGTTGAAAGTAGGGGGTAAAATAAGGTAAAAATCACAGAAATATGTTATTTGAAGAACTCGGAATCAATTAATTGAAGAATCACGGAAGTACTCCCATTAATTAAGGGAATCAAAATAAAACAAAAATATTCAGCACCATATAAGGCAAGTAGGAAAATCACTGTATGAATAAATAAAGAAAAAATCGAGATTCAGTATTGCACATAGTAGCCAATTAAGATCAAATTCAGGAAAATCCTAATTAAGGAAAGGCTTAATAGAACAGAGTACTATAACAAACAAGGTAACAAAAATCAATTAATTCAAACGGGCGAGTAGAACGCTAGGGTTTTTTGAAAGAAAGTTTTTTGAATTACCAATCAATCAAGGAAAATCAGAATCAGTCATGTGAAGTCATGATTCTGCATTTTTAACATATAAATAGAGGTGAATGAACAAAAGTAGCAAGCAAAAATAGCTATATAGACAGAAAGGGAACAAGGGATGGACAAACACAATCACTCAGAGCTAGTGAAAACAAGTTAAGATTCTGTAGGACATATTCGAAGCATGGTGACCATGAAACATGAACAAAGATCAAGGGACATCAGGCTAACACACAATAAAACGAAGGAGCATGCTGAACACATAGGGATCAGAGTAAAGAGAATCGTGCTAACATGCGTAATCACATAGAGACAAGGCCAGAAAAATTAGTCTAACACACATAGTCAAGGCAAAGAGACATGCCAACACCCATAATCAAACGAGTAAACATTTTTAGAAATTATGGTTTTTAGCAGAGTCAAATTAAAACAGTAAGAGCGTACAAATAGGTCAGAATAAACAAAGAAAAGATTTAATCATAAAGAAAATCAGTTGAGAGCATGCGTAAAAGAAATCCAACAAACCCTAATTTTCAAAGAAAGTAAAAAAATGATTCAAAGTAGAAGATCTTTCAGAATAAACTCTAGAATAAGCAGAACACAGAAGAAAACATGAGAATGGCATGAGAATAGCACTGTTTTGAGAGATTCAGGAGAGAGTTAGGGTTTCAAAAGGGGAAACCCTAATGAAAGTTGAGAGATTCTGTCGAAATTTCATAGATCGTGACATATAGGGTGTGATTTCGCCTGAAATCACACTGGAGAACCCACGAGTAGCAGGGCCAGGAACCCTAGGTCTCAAATCACCATGGTCCATAAACCTTGAAGGTCCTAGAGGTGTTGAACAGGACGATGAGAGGCCCATCGGAGCCTTGGTGAAAGGGAGGTGGCCGGAGATAGCCGGAAAACAAACCAGGCGAGACTTTTTATGGACTGATTCACATGGTGGGGGTTTTGGGGTCTCAAAAATAGAGAGAACCAGTGATCTAGGGTTTCATGGCGGTTGATGGTCGAATGGGGTGAGATTGGAGGCGGCCGGAGAGGCGGTGGAGTTCATCGGAGAAGAGAGAACCAGAAGGTTCT
>NW_017679564.1:6143-10131 GCF_001879085.1 Nicotiana attenuata
TGTTAATTGTAAAGTAGGCTATAATTGCAATTATATGCAATTTAGCTTAAAAAAATACCAAATGAATTTTTAAAAATACATAAAAATTACCTTAACTATATTTAGTATAAATATGAGAATAAAAATAAATTACTCATCAAAAATGATAATTTTTGGGAATAACTATTGATTTTAAACTGTTAAAAAATGGACAAAAAATTGATTTTAAAAACTATAAAAATTAGAAAAAATGCCAAAAAGCTTAGCTTTGCTTATATATGCATATATATGCTATTTTCAAAGTAAAATATACAGGGAAAAATTGGGTATCAAGAACCCTTAGAACAACATTTAAAATCATTACTCACCTCGAACTAGCCCGAAAAGCTACTTTGCAACACGCTTGCCTCTCGAACCAACTTCCGAGTGCTCCAAATCTACCAAGTTCAGATTTTTATCATCAAATTATGCTAAATGAATGAATTCCAATTGAAAAATATCGATTTTAAGCACAAAACCCGAAAATCAGTCAAAACCCGACCCCCAGGCTCGCGTCCCGGAACTGGACAAACTTTATACCAAAATGTTCTTCATCATCTCAGGAGTCCATACATATAAAGAACTCGAAAATCGGAGTTCGTTTGACCCCTCAAATCATCCCTAGAATGTCTCATAATCTGAAGCCCTAACTCCACCTTTTTCTACTGATTTTCATGAATTAAACAATGATATTTTGTTCCTGTTGGGGAGAGCATATAAACATGTAAAGGCCCATGTATACCTCCTCAAACAAAACACATAAATAGCATGACTTAAACATTATTAAGGTCTCAAAAGATATGAGCAGTTAAAACTTGGTTTTGAAAACGAAGTAGTGGCAATAATAGCACGATTCTGGGCAGAGATGAGTAACCTAGTAAATAAAATCAGAAGCTCAATAAAAGTAAGTAGGTGCATCATTTCAAAATCGTTTTTAGCAGAGTTTTGTTTAAGAAAAAGCTGAGTGAACTTCAGAAAATCAAAACAAGAATAGGAATGGCAGAGTTAAAACTTAAAGAAGTTAGGTTGGTTTTAAGGCTAATTAGAAACACAATTGATCAGTTCGTAACGGGCCTAAGGTTTGCCTAGGCGTCGTTATACATTGCCTGGTTATTTAGAGAATGATCACACATATTTCGATTCTGATTTATAAAGGTACGCGTGATAAGACATTTGCAAAAAACGTTTCAAACCACTTAGCCATATTTTAACAAAGTTATTAGCTAAATGTGAATTAACTACTGCAACTCGAACGAGTGAGAAGTCCTATGGGCAGGATATCTAATGCATAGAAGAGTCCCTAAAAAACATGATTTCTAATATGCCAATGCAGTAATGACGAGTTATTTGGCTTGTTGTTAATTATTTGCTGGTTATTAACTGATCGTGGTTACAAGATGAGCGTAATGACAGTCTGAAAAATAAATCCCTAAAGCAGGATCTCTAATGAATGAGATGCATGACCTATACAGGCTGTCTATTGCGCAGATAAGTAAATAAAAATCCTATAATCTTGTTTTCTACCCATGATTTATACTAAGCATGCATAACCCTCCCCCATATTCACTATTCACCCCCAATTGTTTGTTTATAAATTATTACAAACCAGTATCATCTGAATTACAGTAAATAAGAAAAAAAAAGAAGTTATTCTATAGGCAGCCTTCAATCAGGCCCGGTCTTCCAGCCTCAACCCCTTCGAGTTCACAGCCTTTGCCATGGTCAAGGTGCGACAAAGCTCCCTAGGGCCCCATTGGGTACCTAGCCAATACCAGCACCTAGACATTTAAAAGAAAATGCAGGACATGTGCAGTGTGGAATACCAACCTTGTGTGTCAAAGTTCAGTGAGCACTCAGAGGTACTCAAAGCAATGCTCACACGAAGGGGGCAGAACCTATTTTCTAAGAATAGTGTGAAGTGCCGGAAGAAGTATTTAAAAGAAGAGTTTTAAGAAAAAAAGGGGTTTGTTTAGAAAGAAACAACAGAAACACTAGTATAAGATTGCATACAATGATCATGGGGAAAGGGAGTAAATAGATCACACAATGCTAAAAGTGATGCAGGTTTAATAAACAGGACTACACAGAATCAGGGGATTCAGGGGACTAGGAAGCAGCAAAGTTAGGCATGCTAATGTGTGACAACAGGACATAGGCATAGCAAATAAAATTAGGAGTAAACATACTCAGACTTAACATGTAAATTAGAAGACATGGTGAAGTGTTAAAGCAAAGAGTCATCACACATTGAGCAAGAGAAGCATAAGTAGAAGAAAATTACAAAGATAATGAACTGAAACAAAAATAAACACATTGGTGTGAGACTTGAAAAATTAATCAGGACATACCAGTAAAAGAGCAAAAGCAGGATGCAAAGATAAAGGAGTAGCACTATATTAGCCTTGGCTTTCAGCCAGCTAATAATAAACAGGAGCAAAGAATAGTAATAGAGCAAGAGAGCAAGAGAGAATGCTGATTTGAAAGTATTCAGTGGTGTGTAAGTCAGAAAACTGTCGTCTGTTTGGGTAAAAGACTTAGGGTATTTATAGTTGAAAGTAGGGGGTAAAATAAGGTAAAAATCACAGAAATATGTTATTTGAAGAACTCGGAATCAATTAATTGAAGAATCACGGAAGTACTCCCATTAATTAAGGGAATCAAAATAAAACAAAAATATTCAGCACCATATAAGGCAAGTAGGAAAATCACTGTATGAATAAATAAAGAAAAAATCGAGATTCAGTATTGCACATAGTAGCCAATTAAGATCAAATTCAGGAAAATCCTAATTAAGGAAAGGCTTAATAGAACAGAGTACTATAACAAACAAGGTAACAAAAATCAATTAATTCAAACGGGCGAGTAGAACGCTAGGGTTTTTTGAAAGAAAGTTTTTTGAATTACCAATCAATCAAGGAAAATCAGAATCAGTCATGTGAAGTCATGATTCTGCATTTTTAACATATAAATAGAGGTGAATGAACAAAAGTAGCAAGCAAAAATAGCTATATAGACAGAAAGGGAACAAGGGATGGACAAACACAATCACTCAGAGCTAGTGAAAACAAGTTAAGATTCTGTAGGACATATTCGAAGCATGGTGACCATGAAACATGAACAAAGATCAAGGGACATCAGGCTAACACACAATAAAACGAAGGAGCATGCTGAACACATAGGGATCAGAGTAAAGAGAATCGTGCTAACATGCGTAATCACATAGAGACAAGGCCAGAAAAATTAGTCTAACACACATAGTCAAGGCAAAGAGACATGCCAACACCCATAATCAAACGAGTAAACATTTTTAGAAATTATGGTTTTTAGCAGAGTCAAATTAAAACAGTAAGAGCGTACAAATAGGTCAGAATAAACAAAGAAAAGATTTAATCATAAAGAAAATCAGTTGAGAGCATGCGTAAAAGAAATCCAACAAACCCTAATTTTCAAAGAAAGTAAAAAAATGATTCAAAGTAGAAGATCTTTCAGAATAAACTCTAGAATAAGCAGAACACAGAAGAAAACATGAGAATGGCATGAGAATAGCACTGTTTTGAGAGATTCAGGAGAGAGTTAGGGTTTCAAAAGGGGAAACCCTAATGAAAGTTGAGAGATTCTGTCGAAATTTCATAGATCGTGACATATAGGGTGTGATTTCGCCTGAAATCACACTGGAGAACCCACGAGTAGCAGGGCCAGGAACCCTAGGTCTCAAATCACCATGGTCCATAAACCTTGAAGGTCCTAGAGGTGTTGAACAGGACGATGAGAGGCCCATCGGAGCCTTGGTGAAAGGGAGGTGGCCGGAGATAGCCGGAAAACAAACCAGGCGAGACTTTTTATGGACTGATTCACATGGTGGGGGTTTTGGGGTCTCAAAAATAGAGAGAACCAATGATCTAGGGTTTCATGGCGGTTGATGGTCGAATGGGGTGAGATTGGAGGCGGCCGGAGAGGCGGTGGAGTTCAT
>NW_017679564.1:12558-16381 GCF_001879085.1 Nicotiana attenuata
TAGGTACCACACAAATCACCCCCCCTCTTGTGTGGTATTGACGTTTATAACATCAATTGGTATCAGAGCAGGTTATCCTTGAAGAGGCTAACACCTTAGGAAAAGATCAACATGAGTGCACCACCTGGGAACTGGGAAGGGCAATCCACTATTAGGCCTCCACTTTTCAATGGTCAGTAGTATTCTTGGTGGAAGAACAGGATGAGGGATCATATCATAGGAGAAGACTATGAACTCTGGGACATAGTCACTGATGGTCCCCTAGCAACCACAAAGAAGAATGCTGAAGGAGTGGATGTGCCAAAAACAAGAGCTGACTGCACTCCTGAGGACTTGAGGAAGTGGGAGAAAAATGCTAAGGCCAAGAAATGGCTTGTGTGTGGACTTGGTCCAGATGAGTACAGTAGAATTCAAAGTTGTACCACTGCTAAGGAAATCTGGGATACTTTGCAAGTTGCACATGAAGGAACACCTCAAGTGAAGAGGTCCAGAGGAACACTGCTGTATTCTCAATATGCGAATTTCACCATGAAGGAAGGGGAAACCATCCAAGAGATGTATACAAGGTTCACCACACTGACAAATGAACTTAAGTCTCTTGGAAGGGTTATTCTTGAAGAAGACAAAGTTGAGAAGATTTTGACAAGGGTACTGCCAATCTCTTGGGAAAGCAAAATCACAGCTATTCAGGAATCAAAGAACATTGCCACTCTCAAGTTGGATGAGCTAATTGGAAATCTCACTGCCTATGAACTTAGAAGGCAAACCATGAAGATGGATGCACCTAAGAAGGAAAGGAGCCTGGCATTCAGAATCACTGAAGGTGCTGATCTAGATGAGGATGAAATGACCATGATCACAAAGAATTTTAAGAAGTACCTAATAAGAGAAAATGGTCCTTCAAGAAATGGAAGCTACAACAAACCAAGGGTTCCTGCAAAACAAACAAATGAGGGGTGCTACAAGTGTGGGAAGACTGATCACCACATTAAAATTGTCCTCAATGGGAAATTGAATGGAAGAAGGAATAGGTTCATCCCAAGAAGAACAAAGGATCAACAAAAGGCTATGGTTGCTGCTTGGGGTGAAAGCTCAGATGATGACTCAGAAGACGAAGATGGAGATGAACAAGCACTTATGGCAATTGGGAAATCCGATGAGGAATCTGAGGTAAGTATAATTCATCTCAAAGACAAGATTAAGTTTTTGTCTAAAGAAAGTCTATCTGAATTACTTCTAGATTTCATTGATGAATTTGAAGTTATAAACAATGAGAAGGAACAATTGTCTAAGGAGTGTGTGATTCTGAAAGCTATGTGCAAAAACCTGGAACTTAGGGCTAATGAGAGTGATAGTAAAAATGCTGAGTTGAAGAACCAGGTTCATGAACTTGACACCACAGTCCTAGAGCTTAAATCTGAAAATCTAAAATTGAAATTAGGAACTGGTAAAAAGAAATCTGATCACACACAACTCACTTTAGAAGAAAATGTAGGAAAAATAAAAGATGAGCTGTACAAAAGAGATGAGCAGATTAAAGTCCTAAAAGAAGATCTAGGAAAGGTGAAACATGAATTAGACAGAACTTGCAAATGGAACAAGGCCTCTGATGCACTCTCTTGGTTGCAAGAGCATCACAGTAGCAACAAAAGAGGACTTGGCTATGGGACTCAAGCACCAAAGTGGGACCCTAAAAGCAAGTACCTCACACTTCCTGAGAACAAAATTTGCACACATTGTGGCAAAACTGGTCACTATAAAAGTGAATGTATTGCAAAAGAAAAGGCTAGTCAAAAGAATAAAGAATTTGTTCAAGGGAAAAATAGGCTGCCAGGTTGGGCTAAAAAGAATTTGATTCACCCTTTTGCCTATAGAAAGGGACCCAAACTAGTTTGGGTTCCTAAGACTAACCCCTGATTTCCTTTCGCGGTTCCAAGTGAAGGGGAGCAACCAAATATAATACATGGATAGTGGCTATTCAAAGCATATGACAGGAAGCAAGAACCAGTTCCTTTCACTTGAGGACCTCAAAGGAGGTAATGTCTCCTTTGGAAATGGGAAGAAATGTGAGATCATTGGGGTTGAAAAGGTAGGTAAGACTGACTCTCACTCTATTGAGAATGTCTACTTGATAGATGGCCTAAAGTACAGTCTAATCAGTGTATCACAATTATGTGATAAAGGTAACTTGGTAGCATTCACCACTACCAAATATTTTGTGATTAATCTTACCATTGACAAGATTGTTTTGCAAGGAAAAAGAGTAAACAATACATGCATTGTAGATTTGTCCACACTTTCAGAAAATGAACTCACTTGCTTAAGTGTGTTGGACAATGATCCCCTCCTTTGGCACAAGAGACTTGGACATGCAAGTCTGAGTCAACTCAACAAATTAGTCTCCAAGGACCTGGTGATAGGGCTGCCTAACATCAAGTTCAAGGAAGACAAAGTTTGTGAGGCTTGTGCAAGGGGGAAGCAGGTAAGATCCTCTTTTAAATGCAAGAAAGTGGTAAGTACCACCAGAACGATAGAACTGGTCCATATGGATCTCTGTGGTCCAATGAGAATATTAAGCAGAGGTGGTAAAAGACATCTGATGGTGCTTGTTGATGATTACTCTAGGTTTACTTGGACATTATTTTAACATATAAAGATGAAGCATTTGACATGTTTACTTCTTTTGTTAGAAAAACTCAGAAACAACTAGGTAATCAACTTGCATCAATTAGGTCTGATCATGGAA
Organism: Nicotiana attenuata; assembly: GCF_001879085.1. Classification (NCBI taxonomy): domain Eukaryota; kingdom Viridiplantae; phylum Streptophyta; class Magnoliopsida; order Solanales; family Solanaceae; genus Nicotiana; species Nicotiana attenuata. The sequence continues at coordinate 15,305 of NW_017679564.1, forward strand.
CTGAATTTGAAAATGCTAAATTTGCTGAATTTTTGCATGCTACATCATAAATATTTGCATGACTAGACCTCTTGTTAAGAAGATTTCCTATGAGTCACTTAAAGGGAGAAAGCTAAATATATCCCATCTTAGGGCATTTAAATGCAAGTACTTTGTGCACAATAATGGCAAAGACTCCCTAGGTAAGTATGATCCCAGAAGTGATGAAGGAGTATTCTTGGGATATTCTTCACATAGTAAAGCTTATAAGATATACAGTAAAAGAACTATGTGTGTAGAAAAAAATGTATATGTTATTTAAAACTAACATTCTTTCTGAGAGGCAGGAATAAGATAATGAAGAGATTGGGCTGATAAGAAATTCAAATGGTGAAATCACAGTCCCGACTGAAGCTGCACCAGAAGAAGGAACAGGTGATGGAACAGGTCCTTCTACCCAGGGCAACATGACAGGGGGAACAGACTAGAGAGGAACTGATCCTCTAACCTCGAGGGAACCTGTCCATGAACCTATTCCTCAGTAACAAAACCAGGAAGGAACATCCAATGAAATTGACACTCCTATTGCAACATCCACGAAATTGGATATAGATGAACCTGGTTCATCTGTTGATCAGAAGTTGTATAGGGGAATGATTGATTCTCTTTTATATCTCACTACTAGCAGACCTGACATTGTGTGCAGTGTAGGTCTTTGTGCTCGATTTCAGGAAAATTCAAAGGAGTCCCACTTGACTAATGTAAAGAGAATATTGAGATACTTGAAAGGCACCACTGACCTTTGCCTTTGGTATCCAAAAGGTAGTAATATTAATCTAGTGGGATATGCTGACACTGATTATGCAGATTTCCTAGTGGATTGGAAGAGTACCTCAGGTATGGCACACTTCCTTGGTTCATGTCTTGTGTCATGGGCTACCAAAAAGCAAAATTCAATGGCCTTATCAACTGCTGAAGCTGAGTATGTTGCTGCTGCTTCATATTGTGCTCAATTGTTGTGGATCAAACAACCATTACTGAAATTTGGAATTGATGTTGGTTGCATCCCTATATTTTTTTGTGATAACACTAGTGCTA
>NW_017679565.1:0-16379 GCF_001879085.1 Nicotiana attenuata
AAGGGTTTTATCAGGCTTAGTGTTTCTCCTTGGGGTGTGCCGGTGTTATTTGTGAAGAAGAAGGATGGTTCGATGCGGATGTGTATTGATTACCGACAGTTGAACAAGGTGACGATAAAGAACAAGTATCCATTGCCGAGAATTGATGATTTGTTTGACCAGCTTCAGGGAGCAAAGGTGTTTTCAAAGATAGACTTGAGATCTGGCTATCATCAGCTGAAGATTAGGGCGTCTGATGTCCCTAAGACGGCGTTCCGCACTCGGTATGGGCACTATGAGTTTTTAGTCATGTCATTTGGTTTGACCAAGCCCCAGCAGCGTTTATGGAGTTGATGAACCGAGTGTTCAGGCCATATCTAGACTTATTCGTGATAGTCTTCATTGATGACATCTTGGTGTACTCTCGCAGCCAAGAAGAGCACGAGCAGCACCTCAGAGTGGTTCTTCAGACTCTGAAAGATAGTCAATTATATGCTAAGTTTTCAAAGTGCGAGTTCTGGTTGAGTTCGGTTGCATTTCTGGGTCATATTGTATCAGCAGAGGGTATTCAAGTGGACCCGAAGAAGATTGAGGCAGTCAAGAATTGGCCTCGACCAGCTTCAGCGACCGAGATTCGGAGTTTCTTGGGATTAGCAGGTTATTACCGTCGGTTCGTGGAGGGATTTTCTTCTATTGCAGCCCCGATGACCAGATTGACCCAGAAGGGTGCCCAGTTCAGATGGTCAGATGAGTGTGAGGCGAGCTTTCAGAAGCTCAAGACAGCTCTGACCACGGCACCGGTGTTGGTTTTGCCCACGGGTTCAGGGCCTTACACAGTCTATTGTGATGCTTCCCGTATTGGACTTGGAGCAGTATTGATGCAGGATGGCAAGGTTATTGCTTATGCTTCGAGACAGTTGAAGATCCACGAGAAAAATTATCCGGTTCATGATCTAGAGTTGGCAGCGGTTGTTCATGCTTTGAAGATTTGGAGGCATTATCTATATGGTGTGACATGTGAGGTGTACACGGATCACAAGAGCCTGCAGTATCTGTTCAAGCAGAAGGAGTTGAATGTGAGGCAGAGGAGATGGCTAGAGTTGTTGAAAGATTATGATGTTACTATCTTATATCACCCGGGTAAGGCCAATGTGGTGGCCGATGCATTAAGTAGGAAGTCTTCCAGCATGGGTAGTCTTGCGTATATTTCGGTCAGCCAGAGACCGCTTGCTTTAGATATTCAGGCGTTGGCCAATCGATTGGTGAGATTAGATATTTCTGAGCCCAGCAGAGTGTTAGCTTGCACGGTCGCTCGTTCTTCTCTATTGGAGCGTATCCGTGATCGGCAATTTGATGATCCCCATTTGTGTGTCCTGAGAGACACGGTCAGCGTGGAGGTGCCACGAAGGTGACCTTAGATGATGATGGTGTTTTGAGATTACAGGGTCGACTTTGTGTGCCCAATGTTGATGGATTCGAGAGTTGATCTTAGAGGAGGCCCATAGTTCTCGGTACTCTATTCACCCGGGCGCCGCGAAGATGTATCAGGACTTGAGGCAGCATTATTGGTGGCGTAGGATGAAGAAGGATATTGTTGCGCATGTGGCTCGGTGCTTGAATTGTCAGCAGGTCAAGTATGAGCATCAGAGGCCCGGTGGTTTGTCTCAGAGGATTGAGCTTCCCGAGTGGAAGTGGGAGAGGATTACCATGGGATTTCATTACTGGACTTCCGTTGACTCGGAAGAAGTTTGATGCTATTTGGGTCATTGTTGATAGGCTGACCAAGTCAGCGCATTTCATTCCAGTAGCAGTCTCCTATTCATCCGAGAGGTTAGCTGAGATTTATATCCGGGAGATTGTTCGCCTTCATGGTGTGCCGGTATCTATCATTTCAGATCGGGGTACACAGTTTACCTCGCGCTTCTGGAGAGCGGTTCAGCAAGAGTTAGGTACCCAGGTTCAGTTGAGCACAGCGTTCCATCCTCAGACGGACGATCAGTCCGAGCGAACTATTCAGATTTTGGAGGATATGCTCCGGGCTTGTGTCATTGATTTTGGAGGCTCGTGAGACCAGTTTCTGCCTTTAGCAGAGTTCGCCTACAACAACAGTTACCAGTCCAGCATTCAGATGGCTCCATATGAGGCGTTGTATGGTAGGCGATGTCGGTCTCCAGTCGGATGGTTCGAGCCGGGAGAGGCTCGGTTATTGGGTACAGACTTAGTTCAGGAGGCCTTAGATAAGGCCAAGATTATTCAGGAGAGGCTTCGTTCAGCTCAGTCTAGGCAGAAGACTTATGCAGACCGTAAGGTCCGAGATGTAGCTTTCATGATCGGAGAGCGAGTATTGCTCCGGGTGTCGCCTATGAAGGGCGTGATGAGATTCGGAAAGAAGGGAAAGCTTAGCCCTAGGTACATTGGTCCGTTTGAGATTCTTGATCGAGTAGGAGAGGTGGCTTATAGGCTTGCATTGCCACCTAGCTTATCAGCCGTGCATCCAATTTTTCATGTGTCTATGCTTCGGAGGTATCACGGCGATCCTACCCATGTATTAGACTTCAGCACGGTCCAGTTGGACAAGGATCTGTCATATGAGGAGGAGCCGGTAGCTATTCTAGGCTGGCAGGTTCGACAGCTAAGGTCGAAGAGTTTTCCTTCTGTTCGTGTTCAGTGGAGAGGTCAGCCCCCTGAGGCCTCGACCTGGGAGTCCGAGTCTGACATGCGGAGCCGTTATCCACATCTATTTCCTGACTCAGCTACTTCTTCCTTTTGTCCGTTCGAGGATGAACGGTTGTTTTAGAGGTGGAGGATGTGACGACCCAAAGGGTCATCACCTGTTTCCTCATTCATTCTGTGCTTCCGAGGCCTTGAAAACCTCATTTTTACTTGCCTCGATTTGCGTAAGCAGTCCGGGCGCGTAGCCGGAACTCTTTTATGTTGAAATATGTGAATTCTATGAAAAATTTGAAGAATTTTTATATTAATATGTTTAAGGTTGACTTCGGTCAAAATTTTTGGTAAACGGACCCGGACTAGAGATTGGACGGCCCCGCAAGGTCCGTAGAAAAATATGGGACTCGGGCATGTGCCCGGAGTCGAACTCCGAGGTCTAGAGCTCGAGAAATGAATTTTTCTGTGAAATTGTTTTTCTAAAATTATTAAGGAAAATGGAAATGAAAATTGATTAAAAGACTGTGGTATCGGGCTCGTATTTTGGTTCCGACGCCCGGTACAAGTCTTAAATATGTGTTAAGCGCTTTCTGTAAAGTTGGGTCGAAATCGGACGTCGTTTGACGTGTTTCGGACCTAAATATCTAAAGTTTGAAGTTTATGAAGTTTGAAAGGAAAATGATGATTTTGAGGCTTGATCCAATGATTTTGAGGTTATTTTAGTGATTTGATCGCTCGAGTAAGTTCGTAAGATGTTATTGAGTTAGGGTGTGTGATTGGTTAGGAGCCCCGAGGGCTCGGGAGTGTTTTCGGAGGTGTTCGGGGTAGTTTTGGACTTAGGATGATATCAGATTTTCTGCAATTTTTACACAGGGATTTCCTTCTTTGCGATCGCGCTCTTCCCCCACGCGATCGCATAGCACTGAGTCGTCTTCCTTCGCGATCGCGTCTTGAACCACGCGATCGCGTAAGCCAAATCCTTGGACCCCAGTAGTTCTTCTACGCGATCGCGTAACCCTCCACGCGATCGCGATGACCAGTCAGTGGTACCCTTCGCGATCGCATCCCTATTTCCGCGCCGTAGGGCAATTTTGCCCAGCGAATTTTTAAGTTAAAAACAGAACAGTAGCACGGGATTTTTCATAAAAACACACGAAACCCTTTCTTCTCCAAGCACTTAGGCGTCCATTGAAGCTCCCTTTCATCAAAACTTCTTGGGTAAACATTGTTCAACTTGTTTCCTTCAATTTCCTTCATTAATTAGTGAATTCCTAGCCCTAAAAACATGAAATCAAGGTAGAAATTATGGGTTTTGGGTAGAGTTAGGGTTTTGAGAATTTTGGGTGATTCAACCTCAATTTGGGGTCGAATCTTAAAACAAATTATATATTTGCACTCGTGGGGTTATGGGTGATCGGGTTTTGGTCTGAGCCTAGAGTTTGGACCACGTGGGCCCGGTGTCTAATTTTGGTATTTTTGAAATAATGCTAGAAAATTTATATCTAGGCTATGAGAAGTTGCCTTTATTTTTTTTTTTTTTTGATATTGTTGAATTAATTATGCCTAGATATCACTGTATTGGAGGTGGAATCACGAGGTAAAGCGATAGTTGAGGATTAAGTGGATTTCAAGGCTTTGAGGTAAGTGTTTGGTTTAACCCTAGCTTGAGGGAATAGGAGTTGAGTCTTGTTGCTAATTGCTGTGTGATCGAGCACGATGTATAGGCATGGTGGCGAGTATCTATACATTGGTGTCTAGCATGACCGTGAGTCCTTCTAATGTGATTATCATGATTTGATTGTGAACTCCGTGTTTATTGGAGGATTTCTATTTGTTGTGAATAACATGTGAACGGTAATAGGATCATTTGATTCCTGGAGCATTGGTTCGAATTGTGATACAAATATTGAAAGTATACGAAATGACTTGATTCTTTGGAGCGTTGGCTCAAAATAGTAAAGTGAATTATAAAATAAGGAAAGTAAGAAAGAGAAAGCGTTGTTGATTATTTCCTTGTCGGGACGTTTGGTTGAACTTGTTGGATTCTTTCCCTTGCCGGGATGGTTGTCAAATATTTTCTTATTTTATGCCCCTTAATTGTGACTGTTGTTTGGGAAGTCAGACTGTTAAATGATATTGAGGATCGGGTTGCACGCCGCAACAATGATGTTGAGGATCGGGTTGCGCGCCGCAACAATGATATATGATAAGTGATATAGGTCGGGTTGCATGCCGCAACAATGATATTGTGGAGCGGGTTGCACGCCGCAACAATGGTAATTATGGAGCGGGTTGCACGCCGCAACAATTATTGAGGCTATGTGTTTACATTTGAGTATTCATTCCTTGTTCACTGTGAACCTAAGTTGCTTTAGTTGTTATTCTGGATTATTGTTATTATTGTAACTCCCCTTAGCATGTTTCCCCTCCCATGTTGGTAATTGCTTTGTATTCGATTTTTGCTGTATATCTATAACTGCACAGGTTTATGTGGTGTCCAGTCTAGCCTCGTCACTACTTCGCCGGGGTTAGGCTAGACACTTACCAGCACATGGGCTCGGTTGTGCTGATGCTACACTTCTGTGCATTTTTGCACAGGTCCAGGTTTTGAGGAACAGTAGCAGCAGTAGTTCGGAAGCAGGCGATTCATATTCACGAGACTGAGGTAGCCTTCCTTCTACGCGATCGCGGAAGCCCAATCGCGATCGCGATGCTTCGCCTTTCAGAACTACGCGAACGCGACCCAATTCCACGCGAACGCGAAGACCAAATTTCCATGCCCTCAATTTCCCTCTACGCATTCGCCTATGCGAACGCGATGAGCAATTTTCTTCTGCAACACAAATAGCTGAACCTGCAATCTTTAAGTCCAAAAATGGTCCGGTTGACCATCCGAATTCACCCCGAGGCCCGCGGGACCTCAACCAAATACACCAACACATCCTAACACCTCATTCAAGCTTGTTCCAATCATCAAAACACATTAAACAACGCTAAAACCATTAAATCACATCGGATTCAAGCCTAAGTTTCTTCAAAACTTCCGAAATACTCATTTGATCAAAAACCCAACCAAATGACGTCCGAATGACCTGAAATTTTGCGCACACATCACAAATCACATAACGAAGCTACAGCAACACTCGGAATTCCATTCCGACCCTCGGATCAAAATCTCACCCATCAACCAGAATTCGCCAAAATACTAACTTCGCCAATTCAAGCCTAATTCTACACCGGACCTCCAAAATAAATTCCGATCGCACTCCTAAGTCACAAATCATCCCCCGAAGCTAACCGAATAACCAAAAATCACATTCGAGCCCTATAACTCATAAGTCAACGTCCGATTGACTTCTCCAACTTAAACCTTTCTTAAAGAGACTAAGTGCCTCATTTCTACCAAAACCAATCTGAATCAACTATAACACACCAAATACTGATAATGAAACATGAAGAAGCATAAAATGGGTGAAACGGGGCGGTAACTCATGAGATGACGGGTCGGTTCATCACAACTTTTTTCCCCCTAGGATGGATGATAAGTACATGAAAGGAAAGGTGGATAGATCATACATCTACTTAGAAAATATAGGGATACTGGCAACGTCAGAAAGGGAAGAAAGAGAAAAAAAGGAAAAAAGGATAGGGGATGAAAGAAAAAGGGAGGAGAAAAGTTAGCTGTAGAGAAAACAAAAATAGTAAGATAGATGGCCGGTTTATTATTTTTGATTGCATAGGTATGTACTGTAATTATTTTTAGAATAAGTAAAGCCGGGTAATATTTTTGGGTAGAATAGGTATATATCATAATTTGCTCTTTTATCTGGTGGGTTTTGGGGAATGAAGGACGGCTTAGGCCCTATTACGTTTACGGGCAGAAGCTTGGAAAATGGGCTTGGAGAAATTTTGAATAAATAGGATCATTTGGCACCACCCGTCTAAACTGGGAGAAATTAAAAAATAGCCAGATTTACAAGTGATCGTTGAAATATAGCTTAATTTTAAAAGCAATTGAAATTTAGCCACTTTTCATGTAAAGATAAATCTGAGCGAAAACACTGTTCAAAAATCGGAAAATACGCCAGTATATTATGCTGGAGTTCCAGCATAAGTATACTTGAACTCCAGCATATTATACTGGAGTTCCAGGATAAGTATGCTGGAACTCCAGCATAATATGATGGAGTTCCAACATAAGTACACTAGAACTCCAGCATAATATACTGGAGTTCCAGCAAAGTATACCTGTCCAGTATAATATGCTGGAAGTTCATACACAAGTGCTCGCATCTCCAGTACATTATGCTGGAACTTTTCGTGTGTTGGAGTTCCAGCATAATATGCTGGAAGTTCATACACAGGTGCACCGAAATCCAGTATATTATGCTAGACCGGTCTCTGTTGCAGCAAAATAGTGGCTATTTTTCGTTGACTTGGTAAACGCTGGCTATTTTTGAATGACCAGTCCGAACTGGCTAGACCATGCTATTTTAACGTCTAAACTTTAAGAAGAATTAACCCAAATAGTCGCCTACCCAACCGCTTAAACTAAAAATAGCCTGTGAAGGTATATTATATGTGTATAATTGTGTATAATCAGTGTATATGGCGAGAAAAAGTAAAAAGTAAATATAACCGGCTATTTATGAAAAGATCCCAAATTTTAAAGCACGTTGTCGGAATTTTGAAGTATGTTGCAGAAAATTTTAAAGCACGTTGTCAGAATTTTGAAGCACGCTGCTAGAATTTTGAAGCATGTTGCCAAAATTACAAGCTACAAAAATCCTGGCAATATGCTATAAGATTCTTGCAGTGTGCATTAAAATTCTGATGCAAAGCCATTTATTCAAAAAAAAAAAATTAACGAAGTATAAACGATAATTCTAAAAAAAGATCCATCCAGTGTAATTTTCTATTTTTTAGGCTTGTGGAGTTTCTTTTGGGCTTTATAATTATGGCTAGAGGAAGGATTAGGGGAATTATCTTTGATTTAGATGCAACTTATTATTTCTCTTTTATACAGCTAAAATATTGTAACGACCCGGCCGGTCGTTTTTAGAATTTACGCCCCGATCCCCTATTAGCTACTTTCCCCGTGTTTGCTTCTGCTATTTTAAATTGTCGGGATGTTCGGTTTTGAATCTCGGAGAGTTTTGGGACACTTAGTCCCTAAATGAGAGCTTAAGTCTTGGAAATTTGACGATAATCGGAACAGTGTGAAGACGGCCTCGGAATGGAAATCCGATGGTTTCGTTAGCTTCGTTGGGTGATTTCAGGCTTAGGGGCGTGTTCGGATTGTGTTTTTGAGGTCCGTAGCTAATTTAGGCTTCAAATGCCGAAAGATGGATTTTTGAAGTTTCCGGTTCGATAGTGAGAATTTGATCCGAGGGTTGGAATGGAATTTCGGAAGTGGGAGTAGCTCCGTAGTATTGAATGTGACGTGTGTGCAAAATTTCAGGCCATTCGGACGAGGTTTGATAGACTTTTTGATCGAAAGCGTGTTTTCAGAAAATTCGAGTATTTAGGCTTGAATCCATGGTTAATTTGAGTTTTCGATGTTGTTTTAGGTGTTTTAAGGAGTGGTACAAGTTCGGACAGTGGTATTAGACTTGTTGGTGCGTTTGGTTGAGGTCCCGGGGGCCTCGGGATGATTTCAGATGGTCGACGGGGAGTTTGAGGAATGTTTGCAGCTGCTGAACTTTTGCTGCTTCTGGTATTTCCGCACCTACGGTTTGGGGACCGCAGGTGCGACGCCGCACACGCGGAAGAGGAGCCGCAGAAATTGATTGGTGAGGAATTTGACAGAAACCGCAGATGGGGTTGCGGGACCGCACTTGCGAAGCCGCAGGTGCGGAATGTTGAGCGCATGTGCGATTTTGGTCCGTTAAGTGAAGAACCGTAGAAGCAGTTATGTGGCCGCATATGCGGTACCACAGAAGCGGTTATTGTGCCGCAGATGCGTAAAAAATGCCTGGGCAGAAATATAAATTGTGTCCTTCGCGAATTTTGAGCTATTTCACCATTTTTATCTCGGCTTGGGTGCTTTTTGGATGATTCGAAAGAGGGACTTTAAGGTAACTTCATTGAGGTAAGGAATTTGGACTTAAAACTCGTTCCTATGCTATTATTTCACGGATTAGATGTAACGACCCGACCGGTCGTTTTGAACTCTAGCGCGTCGTTCAGCAGTTTGAGGCCATGAGCAGCTTCAATTCAGGCATTATGACTTGTACGCGTGGTCGAAATTAAATTTCGGGAAGTTCGGAGTTGACTTGGAGAGGAAATTCTCATTTCGGAAGCTTTAAGTTGAGAGAATTGACTAGGATTGGATATCGATGTAAACGACCTCGGAATCGGGATCTGAAGGTTCCAGTAGGTTCGTATGATGATATCGGACTTGGGCGTATGCCCGGATCGGGTTTCGGGTGACCAGGGAGCATTTTGGCGCCTATTGTGGAAGTTAGCATTTTGGAAGAAATTTCATAAGTTTGGGTTGAAGTGCATTTCAGCGTTATCGATGTCCGTTTGGGATTCCTACTCTGGGAGTAGCTCTGTATGGTGATTCTGGAGTTTGGAGCGCGATCGGAAGTGAATTCGGATGTCCGTGGAGCATTTTGGAGCCATTTGGCTAAAGATAGAAATTTAAAGGTTTTTGAGAAGTTTGACTAGGGGTGGTGTTGATACCCAATTTTTCCCTATGTATTTTATATACAAAATACTTTCAAAATAGCATGTATATGCATATATAAGCATGCCCAAGAGATTTGGTATTTTTTCCTAATTTTTAAAGATTTTAAAATCAATTTATTGTCTATTTTATTAGTACAAAATCCAATAATTATTCCCAAGATTATCATTTTGGTGAATAATTTATTTTTTTTATTCGCATATTTGCACCAAAATATAATTAAGGTGATTTTTGCATATTTTTACAAATTTATTTGGTATTTAAAAGACTAAATTGCATATAACTGCAATTATAGCCTACTTTGAGATTAATAGCATTTTATAATTGTAAAATTAGTTCCAGTATTTTTAGATTAATATTTATATAGTATTTGTTGGCTCAGCGTTTTAAATTTACTTTTAAAATCATTATTGCTATATTTGTAAAATAAAAGGGGAAAATTGGCTATTTAACATTTAGCCCATTTCTATTTCAATTACAGCCTTTTTTTTACCTTTCAATTTTAACCTCAAATTGGCCCAATTTCAGTCCCCAAATCGGACCAGCCCAATCCCTAAATTATCCGACCCCTGACCCAATTAAAAAACCCGCCCGGCTCATATTCAATCCAGGCCGTTGATCATTTTGATCAACGGCCATAATTCCCCCTTTCCTTTTTAATCTCCAAGCCCCCCCCCCCCCAAACCCTAATCACTTCCACCTATCAGCCGCCTTTGAACCCCCTCGTCTCTGAAACACTCTCAAACCTTCCTGGAACCCTAATCGTCTCCGACCCCTTTTCCACCGTGATTCTACCGGAATCCATGGCGTCTCAGGCCATGGATGGTCTGTACTCGCCCTTTCTCACCATTAGACCTAAGCCATTCGAGGCTGTGAAGCCTGACTTCGATGTAGGGGTGTGCATTCGATTTATCGATTCGATTTTGACCCTTATCGATTATCGATTTGTACATATGCTTATCGTTATCGTTTCAATAAGGTTTCGATTTTTTCGATTTCGATTTATCGATTTTTGGGGCTTATCGATTCGGTTATTGATTACACCAATAAGAAAATTTGCGGGATTCCACGGAAAGTATATCGCTATAAACACGCCTAACTAATATGGACCAAAAGAAGCTAAAATAAGACGAACACCGTTTATAACATAAAAATTGTGTCAACAAGCACATGCAACGAAACAAAAGTAAGGGATCAAATGTATGCCACCAACATTCCAACGGTATAAAAAGAAAAATACATCATCACGGTTAATTCTATTTTCCATTAATTTGAACTTCATTCCCTTGAGCATTAAATATGATCATTCCTTAAATGTGGTAGATGAAATAATAGGGTTAGGGACTTAGGGTAAAGGAAAGGGTATTATAGAATAAGGGTAAAAAAAAATTAAAAAGAAAAATTAAATTTTTTTTAGTATTTCTTATCGGTTTATCGATAAACCGATAAATCGAAGAGGACAAAATCGAAATCGAAATCGATAACTCAATAAGGAAAATTTCTAAATCGAAATTGATAAATCGATAAACCGATATCGATAAACCGATAACAAATAATCGATTCGATTTATCGATAAACCGATTCGAATGCACACCCCTACTTCGATGGTTCTCTTCAAGATCTTCTCAGATTTGTATATCTATGGCTTCTCCGGCCACTACTCCGTCGTATTCAAGCAATATGAGCCTTTTCGACTCAGGATCTGACTTTCCTCAAGACCTTTCTCATTTCTAGGGTTTTCTCTACAACCCTGAGCTGTTCGAGGTTCTTTACTTGCTTATTCTCTTAGATCTGGAACATGTCTGTGTTCTATTGAACTTTTTAAAGGTTTTTCCCCAAATTCTCGTTTTTCAAAATCGTTTAATTTCGATTTAGGGTTTCCGAAAAGTTTATTCAAAATACCCTTCTGATTCCTTTTGTTCTTTCTTTATGTGTGTTTGTCCGATTTCTTTTACTATCATGTAATGTTCTTCTACTTTCTTTTCTCCTATGCTCACATGTTAATCTTTGCTATATGTGTTTACGATTGAGTTCTTTGATTTTGTTGGCGTTACTGTACTATGTTTGTATTCTTACTAAGCATGATTCATCTTGTTTTGCCTAAGTTTGTATCTTTTTCTTTTGATCTTGTTAAATTCTGAGTTTTTCAAACGTGTTCTCCATGCTCTTAACTGTGTATCTTGTTTGTTTGTTTCTCATGAGTCTTTGGAAAGGACTCCTGAGCCTCTATCAAGCGGCTTGCCTTCTCATCTCTATTGTCTGACTCAATTCGAAACCCTAAGATTTGGGGGTTTCTTGGCAATTTTGATTCTTGTGTGCGAGTTAGGGTTCCTCTTTGGGACCCTGGACTCTTAGACTCCTCGTGAGTCTACAAATTGGACTTGTACCACTTTTGCTTATGATTCTGAACCCCTCTTTGATTAAACCCTCTTCTAAATAATTTGACAATCCCTTCTTGATTTGTGTGTTTTATATATAAGGACTCTGCTTTCAAAAGGTTTTTCCAACTAATTAATTGATTCCGAAATCCTCTTAATAAGGTCCGACTGATTTTCTTTGATTGAATCTCCTTTACCTTTTCCTGACTTGGTTCATTCAAATGGAACTTGTAATTTTGGTTTCATTGGCTATTTGATTGATTCCCTTTCCATAGTTGTCACAAACCGTGTACCATTGATTGTTTTCCTTAAATAACTTCTATGTATTTACCCCTTTTGTTCTACTTTGAAAAGTTTTAATTAAAATTTCTTTCCTTAACTGGCTTTTACCCGTCGAAATCAGAATCCCTTAACCAAAGAGAGACTGATTTCAATGATATATTCCTTGCCTTTCTTACTTGTTTCTCTGCACTATAAAAAGGACTGCCCCTCCGCACTTTTACACACGACTTTATTCGTCACACAACCTTCATACCACTAGTCTTTAAAATACTTGCACACTTGCAATACTGTTTTGAATTCGATATTCTGCTTTGCTTGGGATCTTTTGGAACCGCTTTGCTTGCAACTTGGCTTTTTCAAGACTATTGTTTTTTACTTATTTCTTCTGAAACTGGTATGTTCTGATTTAACTTCTCTGCCTCACCCCTATGTGTTTACTTACATTTTTCAGCATTCTTGTTTACTTTGCTGCGCATGATTCAATGATTTATGCTAATATGTTCCTTCCTTGCATCTGTTTCTATTGTAAATCCCTACCCCTATTCCCTTGTATGTGTCTGAGTTAAGGTTCTTGGCCTGGCAGTACCCAAATTACTGCCCAGGTCAGAACCTGATCCTCAATGGATCAAGTTTTGGCTGACAGACTAGTCAGGGGTGTGCCAGCATTCCCAATTGCTGGGCATGACCACCAGCCTGCCATGGCTGTCCCTAATTCCCCCCCATATGCACTTACACTTATTCTGAGACTCTTAAGTTCTGCCCCCCTCTTATGAGCCTTGCTTTGGGACTTGGAGCTCCCTCTGAACTTGGACATTCGAGGGTTGGCTATTCCACACTGCACCATAATCTTAATTCTGCAATATAATTTGGTGTAAGCACTGCCTGGAGTTCATAAAACTCCTTGGAACTTTGACACACCCAAAGGATGAGAAAGGCTTTTGGAAGTTTTGATCCTGGAAGTTGGTTTATCTCATATTGTTGGACTTTGAGTTTGAATTAGGCTGTTTTGGTTGTAGCTGGAACTTCTTATGTAATTTTATTTGCTTACTTTTCCGATTCATTTTGGACTGTAATAATTTGTAATAACTATTGGGGACGGCTAGTGGAAAGGGATGGGAATGATTGTATGCAAAGGGTAGATAACTTGCCTATAGGATTTTTTTAATTCCTGCATTCACATAGACGACATGCCTATAGGTTACCTATAAACTTCTGCATTCTCATTTTAGATAACTTGCCTATAGGATTTTTAATTCCTGCATTCACATAGACAGCATGCCTATAGGTCATTTATTTCTGCATCTCTGCATATAGAAATCCTGTCTCTACGTCCCTGCATTTCTGCATATAGAAATCATGATCATAGGTTTCTTTTCTGCACTTCTGCATATACCTGTCATTAGGCAAACAATCATAGGTCTAATAATAATCAACTTCATTCTAGATACCATTCCTATAGGACTCTTGCATCTATGTAATCGTTTAAAACCAATAACGCTTAGATAACTTGCCTATAGGAATAATCAATCGAATCAGCCTCGTCTATTTTATCTATACGTTTAAACCAGCCATAAGTTCATTTAAAATCTACAGATCTTTGTCTATAAAACCAGTGATCCTTTCTTTAAAATCAATACGCTCCGCTAGATATCATGCCTATAGGTCTCACTTAGGCAAACAATTAGGTTTTTAATTAACTGTGTCAGCTCTGATAACTACAACCAGACAAAGCTAATTCGGACTCCTCATCTGAGAAATATGTGATAAATCAACCTGTCCTAACGCTTTTAAATTTAATTCAGACTGTAACCAGTATTTGAAGTCATGCTATATATTTGCCTTTAAGTGAGGATGCCTGTTTGAGCCTTAACTGCTGTTTGCTTCTTCCCTATTTGATTATGTGTTTTTGTTTGTCGCCTAGATTTTTATCCTTTTAAAACTTCTGAAAAGCCCCAACTCCCTCCCCTTTAGGATTAGTAGTCTCAGTGCCTCCGGGACTGATAGGATCGGGACGGGTAATAGCATGCAATAAGTAATGATACTATTCCGCGCTTTAATACCTTAATGGGGTGGGAAGGGTAGACATGGATATGATGATCACGCGATAACACCACGCGTATAATTGATTACCGGGTGTTGCGTGGATGATCCATGCTATAAAATAAACCTAGGACCCCCCTCCCTCCTTATGTACTTTCATTATTGTTGTCTTTAAACTGTCAGTTTCCAGCTCTTTAAACCTTGTATTTCGCTTCAAATCATTTAAAACCTCTTTGAATTTCTAGCACTGTTTTCTTTTTAAACTTCCGCCCATTTGACTTCTTTTGTCTGATTGTTTGCACTCATTATTTGATCCTTATTTTTTTGCACTTATACATTCTTTTAAACAACTATGAAACCACCTATTTCCTGACTTCAGCATGTTTATTTAACCTTTATACATTCCTACTTGTAATCGTTATGTGGAAGTTGTCTTGTATGTTTACTTGTTTTAAAGTCACAATTGTAACATGGCCGGGAACCACACTAGTGGATCTTGGGGGTGCCTAACACCTTCCCTCTGAGATAATTTCAAGCCCTTACCCATTCTCTGGTTCTTCTTTCTTTTAAATTCTTAGTTTCCTAATGCACTTAATCATTAGGTGGCGACTCTTCTAAATCTCAAACCCAAATTCCCAAAAGGAATAGAGTTGTCCGTCCAAATGTCGTAAACCCGATTTCGTCTTTAGAAAAAGGGGGCATCGACAGCATGCCGACTCTGCTGGGGATTTCTTTAGGCTTTTACCATTTCATGTTGCTTGTGACTTTACTGCTTCTTTATTGCCTTTATTTAATGTCTTTATATCTTTTCTATTACGAAACTGACTTGGTTCTTAGTTTCTTTTCTTTAATGCTTTCTTTTACCGCTTTCCTTCAAAACTGTTGTAATTATGAGCAATTATTGTAATCATTACTTTATGAACGTGAAAGTACATGACAATTTGTTAATTATTGTATTGCATTTTTTCAACATCATATTCCACTCGTGCCAAACAAAATACCATAGCAACGCTTATAATGAGTGGTTGCGCCCTTCCAATATTATCGTCCCCTAAATTTGGCAAAGGCATATTTGCGGTAAAACTAGTCGATCAGCGGTGCCGTCGACAGTTCCTCGCCTTTCCCTCTTGAGTTGTCCGCTCAAGGGTACCAAGTCTAATACCCCATAGAAACCATTTCCCTTTAAAATTGTGCATGCATCATGGTCAAACTTAGTCGAGTCAGTTATGCGGTCCGCATAATGACTCTTTAAGATAGCCTTGTCCAAAGTCCACTGGGTTTCCTTGAAACCCAAACGGACACTACCACGTTCTGTGCATTCATTTGGAGAACTAAATGCTTCTTATGCTAATTATTGATGTTAAATAGTCGAGTCTGGTGGGGGAAAAGGGCCTAACTTTTTGTTTTGCAGAAAATGAGGCATGAAGTCCCCAGATTCGGCATGGTCACCAACATCCACCCCAAGTTGTTGAGTTGGTGGGGAGATCTCCATTCCAGCGATCAAGCTCCTGTCAGAAAGTATCTAGGAAACCTGCCTTCTCTCCTAGACATTCAACCTAACAGCAAGATCATAGAAGCTTTTAAGACTGTGATAGATCGGTGTTTCGCTTCGAGGACATAGTTTACTCGAGGAAATAGGAGGACTAGCTGGGATACCATGGGAAACTCCGGGTTTGCTAATGTCGGAAAATCGTAAGGGTAGGGGTTTTCTTAAGATGATGGGTCTAAAGAAGAATCCCGACTTGACATATTTGGAGAAGTCTTACATTCCCTTTGACCATTTGTATGAAAGGTACGACCATTGCAAATCATATCGTACCTATCCGGACGAATTCGCCATCACCTCATTGGGGCACATAATAGCTGGAACCACATGAGCTGGAGCTGGTGTGACTGGCGCAACTGGAACAACTGCTGCAACTGGTGCAGCTGGCTGAACTGGCTGAGCTGGAGCTACCCCAGGTGTCTGTAAGCCCTGAACGACCTGCTCGGGTGTGCGAGCATCGGGGGTCTGATGTCCACCCCTGGTCTGAGAAGTAGCCGCCGCTGTAGTGGCTGAAACCGCTTGAGCCAGGCCAGAGCAGACGGACAAGATCTGAGCCAAGGCCTCCTGGAGACCAGGAATCACGATGGGCACTGCCGGTGCCTGAACAGGTGCTGCTGGAGCATCTACAGCTGGAATTTGACCCTGAGCCTAGTCAACTGGTAGGTCAGCAGGTGCTATCCCTGCTGCCCTGCCTCTACCACGACCCCGGCCTCTAGGTGGCTCTGGTGGTCGTCCGCCACGTTCGTTAGCACGGGTTCTCGCCATCTACGAGAGAATAGAATACGGAAATTTAGTT
>NW_017679566.1:0-6474 GCF_001879085.1 Nicotiana attenuata
AAATCAATATCGAAATCCACAACCTCGCCCGGAAACATGCCCGACCACAAGGAACGCATCCGAAAAGGTCACTCAATACCGGAACTGAATCAATGGTAGAAACCTCTGCACTGACATCCGTCGCGAAGGCCCTATTAAGGAAAGCAATCCTTCTCAGCCATCCGCTGAATCTTTTGAAATATATACCACTCTGCAAGAACATAATCCAATGCACCTCGCCACTCAACCCGTGGCATTTCCGGCATAGCCCGTAGTACAATAGTCTAGAATAATCCAACACTAAGACAACCAGTCTACAATCCAATATCATATCCAAAATCTGGCATACCAAGCAAGGAAAAGATCCACTCGGACCTCCAAATCTCAATAACCGCTAAACGGCGCCGATACACACGATCTACAACCACTGCATAGTCTGATCACGAGAACTCCTAGTCTCCAACTCCATATAGCACACGAATCACTATACCTGATCCCGAATTCCGCCGTATGAATACCTATTACACCTCGAGTATCCAATCACTCCACGAAAGATATTCTAAAATTTCCCTGTGCCATCAAACAAACTCAGATATCAACAGTCGATCCTAAATGCCACAACACTACCGAAGTATTATCAGTTTACATCACATTGCCTTTTACTGGAACATATACCCCCGTCGACTCACTATGGTTGGCAATACCATTTTCCTTAATCATTTGAAAATCGATTCTTTAATCACCTGCAGCTGCCCGTGCTGCTTAAGAATTTAATGACTTTCCATTATGAACTGAACCGTAACCTTACACACACAAATCCCAATCCTCCACAACATATCACATATACCATACCACGCTAGGATAACATGAGAACTCCATCTCCCTTTTCTTAACCACAAACATCTACGTACCCAACTAGTCGAGAACTCTCCATTGATCCCATCTAGAATAAAATCACTACACATCCCAT
Source organism: Nicotiana attenuata (assembly GCF_001879085.1). Taxonomy (NCBI): domain Eukaryota; kingdom Viridiplantae; phylum Streptophyta; class Magnoliopsida; order Solanales; family Solanaceae; genus Nicotiana; species Nicotiana attenuata. Next base: position 950 of record NW_017679566.1, read on the forward strand.
GCTTCGCATGCCTATAGACAATATATACGTCTCCAAACCAAGATAAAACTCATTAAAAAACTCTCTCCCCAATTCCATTGCACAAGCTAAACTGCCACGACTGAATCCTTCTACCCAGACCAGCTAAGCAAGCTGTCAGAACTCAAGAGCATTGCTGCGACATGCCTGTAAAAGGTCATTACCTCGAACACATATGAAGAATTAATCATACCCTTACCATACTGATTTGGTCTATTATCAAGCTATTCCATCTATCTAATTTCCCTTCTGATCCATCATCAACTTGATATTCCTCCCTCGCCGTAGCATCACAATGCCTCAATCCAGGCTTACCACACGAGACTTGAACATGAGACCACACTGTCTAAGACCCATAGGCCACTGAATACTCTCTCAATGCTTCCCAGAAATACCACGTTCCAGAATACTTTACTTGAAGAACTTCCTATAAATCTGAGTTCGTTACCATTACTTCCCAGATACTGATACATAGAATCCCATAATTAACATAAAATACCACAAGCCTTGATCTTTTCTAATGAAAACACAGTCTCTAGCCACATACACAACCTTAAGACACCTGATTATCACATGCAAAATCTTGAACACAATAAAAACATTCTCGAGAGTCGTTCACTCTTATACAACTGTAATTTACCTGACTTAACGAACAGAATCACTCGCGCCTTATTAGCACTCTGACACCGCAAAATATGATCTCATACCAACACAAACAACCATCTTCCTTCTCTATATACTGAGCATTCTTTATCAACAACAGCTCAAGACATCCTAGTATTTTCCTCATATCTACAAAAGCACCATATAACCTTTGTCAAAATTTTGCTTCATTCGTGCCATCCTCGGCTCAATTTCTGCAACCAGGACTGATCCGCCAACATACCTCGAAACGGAACCTACATAGCACATAACCGTGCGATCAGCTAATCAACAGCAACCTCCCCAACTTGGCTCGAATCCATCTATCAGGACACATTCAATAACCCACAATACTTCTTACTCTAATGATGCCGCAATATTATAGTGAGATTAAACTCAAATCATCTACTAGTTTACGAAAACACAGATCATCTGGTACTGAAATCCTCTGCAAACCTCGCATTCATTCCCACATCAGCTGAGTCCACTCTTTTAAGCGACCCAAATTCTCAAATTACAACACGTACCTTTCAATTACACATGGAATCTTCTAACGGACACATAAGGATCATACAACTCAAGAACACTCCGCAGGAGATAACCCACCTGCTTCGCCTCAATTTAGTATTTCAGCACACCTTCCACCATCATACACATAACACAATCAATTTAGTCTTCCCGAGTCTGAACTCATACCGCCACACGTAATGCATTTCACTCCCAACTAGGAGATACAAAAATATTCTTCACGCGCCCATAATTCGGGCTACACATCAAATCACAATAGGAAACGAATCACTTAACAGTTCATCTATTATCCAACAGACTTCTTCGTCACTACCAAGTCATATAATTACATCTCGCAGTACTAGCATACTCATCACATGAATACCAAACCGCCATTCCGGCTAATAGGGCAATACTGAACATATAAGTTCAAAACACTTGCTCACACGATCAGCACCTCGGTGCTCAAGCCATAGGCAAGATCCGGCCTCAAGTCCTCCAGACTGGCCCAACATCAAACTCACGGAGATCACATCTCGCCCCTTGATCGGGGAATCACAAGCCATCAAGGCACCTCTGATACTGAGCGCTAAGGTGCGCATACAAACGCCTGGAAGGAATTTCAAGAGTTTCTTTTCGAGCTGAATCAAGGACGCACTATAAGAATTCAAGAATGTGAAGTTTTCCTAAAGGTTCAGCAGCCTCTCGAGGATAAATACAGACGTCTCCGTACCGATCCGCGAGACTCTACTAAACCTGCTCAAGACTCGTGAGACCTAGTAACCTAGGCTCTGATACCAACTTGTCATGACCCAATTTCCAAACCCGGTCGTGATGGCGCCTCTCGTGAAGACAAGGCCAGCCAACTAACCCAAATCGTCTCTTTAACATTTATTAAACAAAAACGAATAGTTAATTACAACTTAACGGCAATAATAACCGGTGTTTACAACCCAACACAACCCGACCGGGGTGTCACAAGTCACGAGCATCTAAAGAAAGCCTTAACACAACTACAGGGCCAATAAATACATAAAGAAAATTTCTGGTAACCAAAAGACAACATCTAGTGCCGCGAACGCTGGCGGTCACCTTGCTCAGCTACAATAACAATACCTTCAATCCGCTAATAACCCGCTACCGGGTGAACGATACCTGCAACTGCACGCGAGGTGCAGGGAGTAAAGTGAGTACTTCCAACTCAGTGAGTAATAGAAGTAAATAATAACTGAGCAGCAAGAAATCACGTAAAGCAACCAATGGGCTGTATAGAAGCCGGGTACAATTTCCGAGAAAACAGTGAAATCAGAGAACTTCTTTAGAAATGTTTCGGCTCAGTTCAAATCTCTTTTGAAAATGGTCCTTTCAATAATTACGAAAGCTGGTTCAAATAGTTAGTGTTGATTAGCACAGAAAATCCGCCCCTCGGGCACAAATACCACAGCATAGCAGGTAAAAATGCAAATAAGTATGCAAGATGAACGCCTAAAAGTTCGCCCCTCGGGCATGAATTTCGTTACTAGTCAGTCATTGTTACCTGACCGGTCAGCCATTGTTACCTGACCAAAACGCGTATTACAGTGCCATTGTTACCACTGGTCAGTCATTGTTACCTGACTGGTCAGTCATTGTTACCTGACCAAAACACGTATGACAGTGTCATTGTTACCACTGTCCAATTCTAAATGGGTACCCGCGCTCACTGTGGGTGTGCAGACTCTGGAGGGGCTCCTACAGCCCAAGCGCTATATCATCATAAGGCCTGAAAGCCTGTACATATCAACATGAGGCCTGAAAGCCTTCTCACATTACACTCGAGGCCTGAATGCCTCCTCACATCACTCAGCATATCCTCACATATGGCCCTCGGCCTCAATCAGTCCAAGAACAATCATAAGTCCTTCGGGCATTAGTAAAGAAACAAAAATGCTCAGCTCAAACAGTAGTTCAAATGTCAGTTAAAACTCAAGGTTGAGTAAAAATATAGCTGAGTTCATGAAACAGTGTAATGACAATGGACTGAGTTCAAATAATATTTCAAATAGTGAGGAAAAACAGTGATGATATCTCATAGGGAGTTCAAACAGTCGGCAATAAGCCCCAAATATGGCAATAAGCCCAAGTCATAGTGAAAAACAACAATACGTCATAGCGAAATACGCGGTAAAATCAACAACCTGGACGGACCAAGCCACAATCCCCAACGGTGCTCTATCCCACGCTCTCTATCCGGCGTGCAAGTCACCTCAATATAGCACTATGGGTGCAAAATCCGGGGTTTCAAACCCTCGGGATATCATTTACAATCATTACTCACCTCGAACCGGCGAAATCTCTAGCCCGCAACGCCTTTGCCCCTCAAATCGGCCTCCACGCACGTCGAATCTAACCAAAATCAGAGCGAATACGTCACACTAAGCCAAGGGAACAATACCCAATCGAAAACAATCAAAATATAGCAAAAATCTCGAAACTAGCAAAACCCGAGCCCCGGGCCCGCTTCTCGAAAAATTACGAAACTTACATTACCAGATTCCTCGTCTCGCCACGAGTCCGTACATACCAAGAACTCCCAAATCCGAGCTCAAATGACCTATCAAATCCCAATTTGAAAATATAAAAACTCAAGCCCTAGCTCTTCCAATTTTTACTCCAATTTCCATGAATTAAAGGTTGATTCTTCAATAAAATGACGTTTCTAGGTCACGAGACTTACCTCCAATCAATTCCCGTCAAAATCCTCTTCAATCTCTACCAAAAAGCTCTTAAGGTGGTCAACAATGGAGAAAAAAAATGAATAGGCTCGCGGATGAAATAATCAAATAAGACCTTTTCTGTCCAGGTGCTTTACACTACGCGAACGCGGTCCAAGACCCACGCGTTTGCGATGACCAAATAATGTTGACCACAACTTTACTCTACGCGAACGCGTTTTCCAGTACGCGAACGCGACGACTTAAATCCTCCAACTACGCGAACGCGCTACCAGATACGCGAACACGATGCACAGGTTCTCTTACCTACGCGAACGCGACCCTGAGTTATGCGAACGCGAAGACCATTTTCCAGGCCTCTCAAATTTACTCTACGCGTTCGCGACACACCCCACGCAAACGCGATGAACAACACTTCTGCAACAACACAGCTGAAAACCTGCAATACTATAAGACCAAAAATGGTCCGATTGACCACCCGAAATCACCCCGAGGCCCCCGGGACCTCAACCAAAAGCACCAACATATCCCATAACATCATTCAAACTTGTTCCAATCATCAAAACACATCAAACAACGCTAAAACCATCAATTCACATCGAATTCAAGCCTAAGTTCTTCAAAAACTTTCGAAAATGCACTTTCGATCAAAAACCCGACCAAATGACGTCCGAATGACCTGAAAATTTGCACATATATCCAAAATCAACTAACAAAGCTACAGGAACTCTCGGAATTCCATTCCGACCCTCGGATCAAATTCTCACCCATCAACCGGAATTCGCCAAAATACTAACTTCACCAATTCAAGCCTAATTCTACACCGGACCTCCAAAATCAATTCCGACCACGCTCCTAAGTCACAAATCATCCCCCGAAGCTAACCGAATCACCGGAAATCACATCCGAACCTTCTAACTTATAAGTCACGTCCGGTTGACTTTTCCAACTTAAGCCTTCTTAAAAGAGACTAAGTGTCTCATTTTCTACCAAAACCAATCCAAATCAACTATAACACACCAAATACTGATAATGAAACATGAAGAAGCATAAAATGGGGGAAACAGAGTGGTAACTCATGAGATGACGGGTCGGGTCGTCACATCCTCCCCAACTTAAACCAACGCTCGTCCTCGAGCGTACTCAGAGTTGTCCTAGAAGCCAACCAACAGCTGAATAACCTTACCAAGGGTGATCCCACGTCACCCTATCTCATATAGGTCCGATAACACATTTTAACCGAAATTACACAATCCAGTCTAGCCCATAAATCATAGAACTACCTTTTCACTTCTGAAACCATCATTACAATCAAAACCTCACACCTCTACTTTGAATAGTCCGAACCAGCTGTAATAACCCATACCTGCAACCTCAGGTGAAATCATATTATATACTACATCATCCAAGCACCCGAAACAATAGCTTCTATTCACAGCAGCTGCCCACAACAACCAAATGCCGATAGAAAATCCCTTATTAGCTAAAGTCTTATTCCAACACTTTCATATACTGCCAACGATGAATGGGACACGCAGCAAACCATAACCATTTCTCAGATCAACCACTCATGAATCCACTTCCCTTTTGACTAATACCACAACAGATTTCCGAGCCAAACCTCGATATTATCCTTCCAACAAG